>NC_063190.1:17516146-17628646 GCF_017589495.1 Alosa alosa | reverse complement strand
AGCTAACAGCTTTCTATTAGTATCTAGTTCGTTAACTACCACAGTCACGGTTTTGTCATAACTCCCTCTGTGCATTTTTGAATTTAGAATAGCTCTAAAACTGGGGGGCGAACACGTCGCAGAGGGGACGCCAGAGCGTGGATCTCACTCGCAAAATGAAACAGTAGCCTATTTCTGTGGGGCGCCTGTCATGGACCTCGCAGTTGCAAAACGCAGGGGACATGAATCAGCCTATATTTGCACAAACAAAAACGGACACCAGCTCTTGGCCGATTAAAATCTACAATGTATAATTTTAAATCGCAAAGACCGTGCTGTTAATAACTAAAGCAAACATCCATAGACCGGACATAAGGCTATTAAATTTGCGTCATTGGCTGCAGATAGTTTCGATTGTAGATGCACTCTTTAAAGTTAATAGCAGCCTCCTCATATTCCTTTCTTATTTCGGATTTAAAACGCACAACAGTGCATTAGATTGGCTGCAATTTAAATGGACATTTTGAATGCTTTTCCTCTCGTTTTCCATCTCGCGAACTCCACTAGGCAACAGTAGCCTAAAGGCGCATTATCGTTCATCTTTTGGCTATTGCGCAAAAGCCTCTTGTTCTGATATTTATTCATTTCACATTCTTACACATAGCCTATCACAACACCAATACACAGCCTTATCATAAACAAGCACACGTTTAACTCCAGAGGAAAATGCGGAATCAACTAACGAAATCGAAATAAAGAAACCTCCACAAACAGGCTACAATATAACGACTTGAGTGATTTGCTGTGACCAAACCCTATAATAGTAGTGGTAGTGGGCCAGGCCTAGTAGGCACTATTATCTAACCACCTAGAGGGGTCCAGCATAGACAAGTTTGAGAACCTGTGGCCTAAAAAATCGTGCAATATGGGCAATATTGGTGGTTGCATGTAAGTTCTGAAGTGAAATTGTGTCGTGATGGTCTGTAATTTTTAAAAAGTGTGTCCCCAGAAAAAAAAAAGGGAAATACTGCTCTATAGAATCTATCTGATGCAACATCCAACTACTTACTCTTCAGTGTATTCAAAACTATGGAGGAGATAAATATCAGTTTCTGTCTTCTCTGCTGTTTCCATTTTGTTAATTTGTAATGTAGATTTGTTGTAAGGATTCTAAAATACATTTTGGAGTGCTCCAAGAAATGTAGTATTATGCTCCTTTTCCTTCAATATCAGTTATCCTACAATCTCCAGTCTCCAACAAAATAAAAGCAGTCAGTTTTCTGTGCTGCACTTCTGAATGGGGAGAGTTGTTCGCAGTTAGTCATGTGAGTGCTTTAAGTATGCGTGTGCGTGTGAGGGATGGCTGTTAGCTGTTAGCAGTATGAGTGCTGCTAGTATGTGTGTGTGCGTGTGTGTGTGCGTGTTTTGTGCATGTTTGGTGTGGTGGGGCAGCTGCAGTGGTGTGTTGGGGCGATGAAGCCGAGAGGTTCTGAGGCAGAAAAACAACGCGGGCAGTTCTGAGTCAACACACCAGCCACAGGACCAAGCGTGAAATCAGAACAAATCCACCAATATCAGCACCACATGAGCTGAAGCTGAGCGAACACAGCCACACACACACACACACACACACACACACACACACACACACACACACACACACACAAATTCCATCGCTTACATACAAACTCACACACACAGATTCTCTCTCTCTCTCTCTTTCTCTCTCTAAAAGACATACACACACACACACACACACACACACACACACACACACACACACACACACACACACACACACACACACACACACAGAGTGAAAGACACAGAACAGTACTATGAGGCTGATCACCTAAAACAGTGGCAAAGCTCTGCATGTGTGGAAGAGAGGACAGAGGCAGACATGTTAGCTAGTTATTTCATCTTATTTCACTTCATTTCACCACCTTCATATTTCATTTCCTCTGTCTCTTATTTAGGCTCACTATTACAACAACAACCCCTCTGAAGTGAAAAAGCCACTGAGCCATATAATGCTTATTACTATTAAGAGCTGTATCTTACAGTAATGCACGCAAGCACACACAAACTCTCACACAGGCACATTAGAGTGTTCTTTCTCCCTCTTTAACCACACCACGTGTTAGGCTACACACAATGTACGCTGCCTAGCCCAAGTGAAATCTTGACATATGGCTGTGTTTCCCTCATGGCTTGAAATATTCATATTCGGATGCTGACTCTGAGATGGCTTGAGTATTAGTATTCCTGCTATTTTACATTGTGTGCATTGCTTTGTAATACTGGAGTGTATGCTGGCTTTGTATGGAAAAGCCTCCCTCACTGAAAACAGGTAACAGGCCTACCTCTCTAGATCTAACAAATGAGGACCTGACACAGCCGAATAAACCGCCCCTAAGGCAAGCTATTTTATGATAAAAGGAGAGAAGAAAACATATACAATGTCCCTTTTTTTCTGAAGCTTGCTTATCTAATTATAATCTTCTACCTTTATTTCAACCATGCAGCAGAGAGGCAAGAAACTCAAAGGCATTTGTGCATCGCTTGCTGGAAGGCAACTCAGAGAGCGAAAACAACTGTCACATCCCATTCTCTTCAAACAGAACTAATTTTGCTGATAGAGCCCCCCGGCTCTGATAAGACGAGGTAACTAACTCTAAATTCCAGTCAGACTAACAGATGCTCACTACGGACAAGCCATCTATCTGGCAGACTACGAGTCTTTATGTTGAGGTACGCAGAGGTACGTATCTTTTATACTGTCTTTATTTCTATATTTGTTTTTCTTTTTTTCCTCTTGGTCTCTGTATCTCTCTCCCTCTCTCTCTCTCTCTCTCTCTCTCTCCCTCTCTCTCTCTCTCTCTCTCTCTATCTATCTATCTATCTCTCCTTTTCTCCATGCAGTGCTGCAAAACATTCCTCTGCTCCTGGAGCAATCTGTTTCCTCTTTTCAGTCTCTCTAATAAAAAGTGACACCTCATTATGAGCCAGATGAGTCAACTTGGTGAGCAGATCCGCACACAGCATTGTTTAAAAATACACAGAGCCTCACGGATCGCCCCGTGTCTAGATAACACTACCGTGTGCATTCCCACGTCCATGGACACGTTTCTGGCCAAGCTCTGATTGCGCATAAGCAAACGGGCGTGAACTATTCCTCGAGAGACCACATCCAGTGGAGGAACAGCATTGCCGTGGGGAGACCGTACATCATGATGGGCAACGCTTATATGTAATGAATGACCAGTACTGTCCATTAAGTCAAGAAGAGGAATATGCAGTCACTGTAGTAAATAAAGAAAATAAATACATTAAATGAAGTAAATAAATAAAGATTTTTTTTTTATCTACAGCTAGTTAGATACTTATGTGCATTATTAGATCATTCCTGCCGGACTCGAACATTGCATTTCTATGTGTTAACTAAGAGCTAGACTTTACTGAGCTAGATTTTACTGCAGTGTGAGCATTGTAATGTAATGCATGTTGCATTTACCCCTGCCGACTACAGGAGTGGAGTTCTCTCCATTCTTGCTTTTTCAGGTGTGTGCAGGCAAGCATTCAAGAGTGAATGTGGGTTTAAATATGAGAGACTGCATGTGAGGCAGCATATGGCTGTGCAGATAAATGTGCGCGTGTGTGTGTGTGTGTGTGTGTGTGCATGTCTGTGTGTTTGTGTGTGTTTGTGTGTGTGTGTGCGCCTTTGTGCATGTGTGTATGTGTGTGTGTGTGTGTGTGTGTGTGTGTGTGTGTGTGTGTGTGTGTGTGTGTGTGTGCGTGCGTGCGTGCACCCATGGTTGTGTCTGTCCACTTCGCAAAAATACTTGTATGAGAAATTCAGTGACTGAAGGCCAGAGGGTATCCAAGAATGCACTTAGGAATCCTAAATGGATCGTACCTGAAATAGTGCCCTATTCTATGTTACATAAAAGTGCCATTAACAAGCATTTCTCTCCCAAAAAACACTCCCCCCCCCCTCCTTTTTGGTCATTATGTAGTCCAGTATAGTATATCTCCCTGGTGGAGCATGCTCAGTTTGTGATACTGCGTTAAGGGTTGGAAAACATACAACAGCCAGTAGTAGTACATAATAATCCCCCACAATTCTATATAAAAACGTATTTTTAGAGTAAATGGCTTCTTACTCAAACAAAAGCACGAGAAAGATAATCGAGTGAGCAATGACAACAGAGAAGGAAAACAAACTGCCGTGATGAAAAATGTAAATATTCTGCCGATTCTATTCAAGTCACTTAAGATCTCGGCTCTATACCATTATAGGAACCTGAACAGCAGTTTCTATGTGTGAACTGCTTACTGTTTAGCAATACGTTCAAAGGCATTCTGGGTAAGGGGTCTCTTCCTCAACAGATCAATAGGATTGGGTTCAGCACACGGCCACCTGTCTCGTGCCAATATACGAGCCCTGCGAGGCCTGGGCCGAGGGGCCCAATCGACTAACTGACAGGCCCCAAGGCCCCTGATTGACAGGTCAGAGGGGAAGAGAACACGCCCGGAGATGTCTCCATTAGCCTGATGCCCTTCAGTCTCTTTGAGCAACAAACCACACACACGCACGCATGCACGCGCACCCACACACATACAACCGCGCACACCCACACACATACACACGCACGTGCGTGCACACACACACACACTCTCTCTCTCTCTCTCTCTCTCTCTCACACACACATACTCTCACACTCACATTCATATGCAAACACACACACACACACACACACACACACACACTCTCTCACACACACACATACACACACATACACATGTACACACACACACACACACACACACACACACACACACACACACACACACACAGACAAACTCATCCAGCGATCCTCACTCTTCTTCCTCTTTCCTCCGTTCTCCCTCCTTCTCCCTCGTTCCCCTCTGCAGGATGGATAATTGAACTCCAGATCAATAGCCCTTCCTCCCTTACCCCCACCCTGTGACAGCGCTAACCTGCACTAGCTTCTCCTTCCACACACACACACACACACACACACACACACACACACACACACACACACACACACACACAAAAATGAAAACCAAATAAACCTATGAGCTAAAACTGAAACGTCTCCTAACGTCTCTTGCCACGCAGTGGTCCCTGCACAGGTGCCCGGGGGGCTGGGCGGGCGTGATAAAACTGGACATGGTGATGTGTTGGCATGATGGCACACAAGCAGAGGTGAGGCAGAGCGGAGCGGAGCTGGATGGGATGTCGGAAGCAACAGGATGCAGAGTGTGGGACCGGGCCCACGACGGGAGTGTGGAGTGGGGGGGTAAGAGGGCAGGGTGGGGTGGGGTGGTGGTGGGGGTAAGAGGGCAGGATGTGAGCTCCGGTGGCTCTGACGCACCTTGGGAGATGTGTTTGAGAGACGTGGAGCTGCGATCGGGTTGATATAAAAAAGCTGTTTGGTTTGGGACTGAGGAGAATGGGTCTCCACCTTAGAGAGGGAACAAGAAGAACAGTTGGAGACAAGTGGCTCACAATCTGCCACCATCCCCTCCATCAAGTTCCATACTTATTATAGAAGACATCTGTCTGCCCTTCCCTGCCATTCAGATTTGAGATTTTTCAAGTGCTGAACACGCTCAAGAAAAAAAAAGGCTTTTACACTGAGTAAAATGAATATTAGATTGTTCAATCAAGTGCTAAAACTTAAATTAAAGATCTAAGATAGAAAAAAACAATAAGTGATTTACAAATCATCTTCCAGTTAACTGTGCTGTACACTGCGACCCTCCCCTTCCGTCCCCTGTGTCTCATCTATCTAAGGAGGAGATGTCCCATGGCAGACAGTGAGCGTGTCTCAGGCGCATGTGTGAGAGAGACAGAGAGAGAGAGAGAGAGAGAGAGAGAGAGAGAGAGAGAGAGAGAGAGAGAGAGACAGCATGAGGTGTCAGTGCGAGGCGACAGGCCGTCGCCACTGGTCGCTCTGTGGCTGGCTCACTCACCCTGACAAAGCTGGCCGGGAACCAGCCCTCGTCGTTGTCTATCTGGCCCCACCACCAGTCCTTATTGGACGCGTCCAGCACTTTGATGACGTCGCCTGCCTTGAAGGCCAACTCCCGGTCAGCCATGGTCACGTGATCCCATACTGCCTCGGCACTGACGATGGATCCACCACTGATCAGCTGTAAGGCAGAGGAGAGGAGAAGTGTGTAGAGGAGAGGAGAGGGGTGTAGAGGAGAGGAGAAGGGTGTAGGGGAGAGCAGAGGAGAGGAGAGGAGAGGAGAGGAGGAGAGGAGAGGAGAAGGGTGTAGGGGAGAGGAGAGGAGAGGAGAGGAGAGGAGAAGAGAGGAGAGGAGAAGGGTGTAGGGGAGAGGAGAGGAGAGGAGAGGAGAGGAGAAGGGTGTAGGGGAGAGGAGACGAGTGGAGAGGAGAGGAGAAGGGTGTAGAGGAGAGGAGAAAGGTGGATAAGATTGAAGTTTAGACAATTGGAAATAAGAGGAGAAATGAGAATAAATGAGAGAAGGAGATGAGAGAAAATGGAAGGAAATGAGAAGAAAGTGTGAGAGGAGAGAAAAAGAGAGGAGTGCAGAGGAGAAAGGTGGAGGGGAGACAAGAGGAGAGAAGAAGAAAGGAGAGAATGGGAATAAAAGGTAAAGGGGAAAGAAAGGAGTGAATATGAGGAGGGAGAGGTGTGAGGAGGAGAGAACAGGAGGAGCCGCCCAGCCGAGAGGAGAGAGTTGTGATATGAAAACAGATAGGTGTGGGAAGGGAAGGGTCATTTGGCAAGTAAATCACTATACAATGAATGGAGAAACATCCACATGGTCCATCACAACAACAATAAAAAACCCACAAGATTATATCTACATTTCTCACCCAGAAATAATGCACAGCAACACTCATACTTTGACACCCATATTTCAACTGCAAAATGCTTGTTGGCCACCACAGGAGCCACCATACGCCAGGGCGGATCAGTGCCTGAGAAGCGTTGGCAGCTCCTCCGGCTGAAAATCCCTCTACTCTACAGTCTCCAGAAAGAAGCCAAAACAGCTCTCCGCCTGTGCCAACGCCACAGTGGGAACAGAAGCTGGGAGCTCGACTCGGAGCTGTGGAACAGGCAGGACTCACATAGTACAGAAATATCACAACAGGGTTTTCCCCAGTTTCCTCCCACCGTCCAGTGGGGGACAAACATGTGAATAAAGTCTCTAGTCATCCAGTACTGGATAATGAAAGCATGCCTTCAGTAGAATGACTTCATACAGACAACAGAAATGTGTAAAATTTGCATCAGTATTGCAAGCCTTTTCACTTCATTTTTTTTTTAAATAGCTACATTTCTGAACCACACATCATGACTGTGTAGCAAAAATTTCAGCTGATGATGTTGCATGACCGACGTCTATAAAAGTGTCATGCAACATTTTGAGAGCAACTTGTGCGTCATCATTAGTGTTCACCAGCTGGCTTGCACAGCTGCACGCGTATCTGTGTGTTAGTCATCTTATTCAAGCTGTCATAGTTATGTAAAGGGCCCATGTCAGGTTTCACTTCCACATACATGTTGTCCGCAGCGAAGTAACAAGTCAAGTGTTAAATGACCATATGCCCAGGATAGTCTACCCTACTTAATGTTGTTTTAGCACACATCTTGTTTTGACAATGCCATGACAGCCGCAACCAAAAATAGCCTCGTAGTCTCAAAGAAGTATCTAAATAAAGAAATGATTTTTTTTTCTTGTTTTTTTTTTTCAAAGCCAAACAATGAGAGCAGAACTCTTGAGGTGTTTAACATATAAATAAACTCTCAGAAGTCCTGGGTGAGATGAGACAAGTGGCAACATCTTTCTCAGGTACTGTCAGCTTGTTCCCTGTGAAGTGCTTTGACAGGCTTGAGTGTGACAGAGTTTACGTGAGTCTCCTCCTGCAAGCCCGTCTACTCTCTCCTCACCTGATCACACAAGGCTTGTGGGAAATGCAGTTTTTAATTGGCCTTATCATGTGTCTGTGATTGATTTGCTGTATATAATGTGCTTCTCCCTGGTGTAAATACCAGGGGGTTACATAAGCCAGACAGCGCCACACTGCTCTGCCACACAAGAGCTGAAATTCTCTCCAGACTGGAAACATCATACCAGAGTTATCTATAGAGAGCCACGGAAAGTAGATATACCAGTAAAGTATCCTAAAGTGTTCACCATCCAAGCAGAACTGACAGCTCAAAATCATACAGAGGTGTGAACTATTTATCATCTGTGTTAAATTATATCCTAGAAGTTATGATATCCAGTATCATAAATGCCACGGGTAGATTCACAGGCTTTTTATAGGCCTGCATCCACAGCATAGAATTATACAGCAAGAAGTTTTACAACTAAAGTTACAAAATACATGCACATCTATCCATCCATCCATGGATGCCTATTTCTAAAATACAACATCCAATTAAAATATAACAAAACATTTCATTACAATTTCATTACTCTCAACTCATCTTCAATTAAACAAATTAGGATGTTTATAAACATACTAAAACCTTTAAACCTTTAAACATACTAAAAACTGCATCAAGGAGAACATTTCAGGCCTAATATTTCCCCCTTCATCTGAACTACTGCTTACAGAGGGAGTGCGATGTCACAGTTAATGTACAGTATAAATATAGCAAAGCTGTGGCGAAGATGATTGAATCATCTATGCCTGCTCCCCTTGTGTCCTACAGTATCAACATCCCATTGACCATAATTAGTTTAGATGGAGTAATCACTGCTTGTCCCTTCGTAGATGTGTGCATCTAACCATGCAGAATGCACAACAAAGCTCGAGCGAGCTCTCGTAAGGGACTGCTGAGCGTACTTAAGGAAGAGCGCAGAGACTTAAGCGCGTCCAGTGTCCATTACAGCGACAAGCTGCACAGAAACACACACACACACACACTGAGATGGGCTATTCGTTGCATCATCCCGTCTATATTATTGAAACATATATGTGGGTTGTGTTTATGATCTCAAAATAAATAGAGACATATACCGCATACTGTGTGCAATACAGAAATATACTATACACCGGGTCTGGGTGTAATAGCCTTTTCCAAGAGTTCTGTTCACACTGGCCTCTAGTTCTATAAAACACATTTAAGGGTTTTTTCATAAAGCCTTAATGGGCTCTCCCTTGTGAATTTGCCAAAGGTTCTTATTACCCATTTTGGCTTTATGCTCCGTCTACAAATTTCATATATCTAACCAGCAAGGACTCGCTCGCACATACTTCATAATGCTCAGAGAAACACACTGCTTGTGGCTTAGTTCATATAACCAGCTTTAAACCTAACACTTTCTTAGCATCCAACACAAACGCAATGACCCTGAAGAGCTTTTTTGCACTATCATGCCATAAAAGTATTTCAAATGTACCTAGCAATGCCCCAGGTCAGCATTGTGTAGAAGCAGTATTAGCCCATCCAATGCTTACTCGCCCCCAAGCTTAACATCAACACTCTTTATCTCTGACCAACTTTGTGCTTGAAAATGTATATTTACGCTCAGGTCAGTGAACAGCAAATAAAAAATGAACAAATTATACGCAGAGGGCATGCATGTTAATAACACAAAATCTACAGCATTCTAAAAACCTGTCATTTTGCATTGCCATCTATATGCCCTGCAGATTAAACTGGTGGGCTACAACTCTGAGATTATGGGTCGGGGAGAATGTGAAAACGACTGGAACCGAAATCAATGCGCTGTGAAATCAAACCTTACCCGCAGGCATTACACATTCATTTGGAGGGAAAAAAAGAAAGAGAGTTGCCTTTGATGTGCTTGTAATCTATCTGTGATGCACTCACACACACACACACATACGCAAATGCTCTCAGTAATAATGGAATTATATAAATATATACAGGCACACACACACACACACACAAACACCACTTCTGAGTCTGAAAACGGAGTGTTTGAGTGTGCTCTGTGCACTGCCTTCTCCCTTGGGAGTATAAGGAGGAGGCAGGAGTGAGTGCTCAGGCCACTTAGGGAAAACACAGACACACACACCCCCCCCACACACACACACACCCCATGCCCCTGAAACACAGAGTCTCCTAACTTTTAATACACCTGACTGGCTACAACGGTTACACAACCACCCACCCAGTGAGCATCGTGAACGTCTCCAAGCGCAGCACGGAGCGGGGGGACAGCGCGGAGCGGGGGGGGGGGGCACATGTGGTGCGTGTGCCTCAGATGTCAGACATACAGAAAACACACAACGCTGGGCGCGGATGCTGAAAAGGACGATATCATGATGCTCTGAGAGGATCCTCAAGAGCATCATTGCTCCCCCCCCCCCCCCCCCCGCCACATACACACACACACACACACAACTGATGCATTGGGCATTAGTGTATATGTGAGCGTGCACCTTGTCGGAGTGAGTAAAAGACTTCTGTGAGAAACAGTAATGACTGATTAACACACATACACTCTTCCCTCTTCCTTCCCTCCCTCTCTCCATCCCTCCCTCTCTCTTTCTCTCTCTCTCAGAACAGATGTTGCTAAATTTGACGCTTCTCACTCCATTTCCTGGCCTCTCTTGAACACAGGCGGTATATTTTTAGGCCCACGTGTCTCTCCATGTGAACACACAGCCCCTGCTCTGCATAAGGGGAGGTTGGGCACGCTCCTGTTTCAGGGTGGGAAGGCTCCCTGGCACTCAGCTGGGCAGAGAGGAGCGGGCGCTGTGCTGTGCCGCACTGTGTCGCCCGCGCTGGGTACAGTACAGACGTATGCTGCTGCTGCCTCATGTGTCAGAGCACTTTGAGTATTCCCAGAGAACCAGAGCTCGTCATCAGAGCTAACTGGCTCGCCAGGCAACGCTCCCTCGAAGACACATGAGCTCCCTTGCTGTGCAAGAATGTATGTGTGCACAGGCACAACCACACACACATGCACTCACATTCTCATTCTCTCTCTCTCTCTCTCACACACACACACACACACACACACACACACATACACACACACAAATACACACAAACACACACTCAAAACCACACAAAACCACACACACACACAAATAAAACCATTCATATCATTCACAATTCATGACATTTAGGACAGGTATATAACATAATAATCTATCCAGTAATCTATTATAATGTGTAACATAATGGCAAGCGAGACACTATCAGAGTGAAATGGTTTGACGGATCTGCAAAGGTGAACCCCTCCATTCACCCAAGACTCTACTGACCAGTCTTAGCATTCAAGGCAACACAATTAGGTAGATTCTCAGTTGTCATAGTAACACAGTATAAACCATAAATAGCAAATTTGTCTTAAACCATCAATTTAAACACTGCATTGTTTTGAGCATGTTTTAGTTATTTGATGCACATCTGCGAGTGCATTTAGTCATGTTATTAAACAAATAAATTATTAAAATAAAGTCATGATTCAGTACCCCACCGTGTTGGTGTTGCCACAGCTCAGTGAAGTACCTGCCTCATGAAGGATGTCGGCCAAAGTGCACCATTCACTCTGCAGATATATCTCATTATTTAACATTCCCATGCATAATGGAATTATGAGTGGCTTAAAAAGAGAAATAAAAAACATATATCACATGTAAAAAAATTGTACAAGAGAATGTCAGCATAATGCAATGTGTTCTACAAGTTCACCAAACAGCATCTTTGTTAACAGTTCATAAAAAAATACTGGTCAAGGAGAAAAACTGTAGCCTTACTATCTAACCATGTCAGTTCTTCATCACTAAATGGTATAACCCTTCTCAGAGAGAGTATAGTTGTAATAATGACAGTGGCACACATCCGTTATCATTTTGCTGCCAGATGTCTGTGCATTCTCTCTCTGTCTTATTGTTCATCGCAGAAGACTCGTCGTGCAGGTTAAGTCAAGAGCCAAGGCTTTATAATGAGTATGCAGCCAACCTTATGGTCAAAAGTGATAACCAACCTTATTGTGGTCTAAAGGGGTAACCATGGGAAATGTACTCCCCTTTTACTACCATAAGATTACCTTATATATAAGGCATGACAGAACATTTTCATTGCCACCACCTCTGACATGGATAGAGTTACACTCATAGATTGGAGGACGATTACAGGCGGATACAAATGTTAGGAGCAGGATGCAAAAATGACTGTCACAAGATCATTAGGCTATATGAGTACAAACCTTACTTTTGACTAAAACCTTACACACTTTTACTAAAAATGAGGTCCTCAACTTTGGCAACTCTTGGCAACTTTATGTTCATAGGTTTCATTGGTTTTCATTGGCACAGATCAACCTCTAGTCTCAGTCTAAGCAAAACCGCTTCAAAAAACATTTTGTTGAGGTAGACCATGTGTATCCAATGCGTGCCATCTGTTCAATAAAATATTTGAGCTTATGGTGCTACTAAGGGTTGTTCCACAAAACAGGTGCTTGTGAATACCTTCAGGCCTTCTAGGAGATGCAAAGAGGTGGGAACAGTGCTCAACATAAAGGCAGCTTTCACTGCATATCTCATAGCATTTTATCTGTAATGGCTGTTTTCCTGTAGGCTACTATTTTTAGTAAGAACGCCTCATGTGGAACTAGAACACATTCCAAGACCACCATGAGAGCGCAAAGTCTGTCCCCTAATTTTCTAGGATGCCATGCAAACGAGGCGCTAACATTTCAGAATTTATCTGGAGAGAACCTGAATATTTTAAAACTGGAGCAATACTTATCGAGCACGACAAGCGATCCCGGGTCCCGATGGACACCAGTATACTCGGCCTTAACGCACAGGGCTAGGATGCTTCAGGTTAGCTAACATACCAATGAGGTTATTAAATACTACTCCCACCCCCCAAACAAAGATAGTCTTTTTTCATAACAGACACCACTAATAGAAAAATGACATGACAGAAACAATGTTTAGGGTTATACAAAATATACCAACGTCATTAACATCTCTGGGGCCATGTTGGATCACTGGGTATCCCCCTCTGTCACTGTGTACGCGCCCTCGCTCTCGTTCTCCCGTTTCCATAGTGCTATAGCCGTGTGACTGTCAGCGCGCAGGCGGGCGAACTGTGGCGCAAGAGAACATCCATTAACGCGGAACCAAGAAGAACATTATAGTAATGTTCGCAAGTGGCAAAGCCTTGTCCACGGGAGACACGGTAAACAAAACACCCCTTTTGTACATCCAAGGTCACGGTACAGCACGAAGAGGCAGTGATACTGGCGGAGTGTTCGGCAGGCAGGTTGCGGTCAGCCGGAGCCCTATCGGCGCAGGGGGATAGTCCATGCATCCACCATCATTAAGAGGGAAAAAACGACATAAAACGCATATCATCAACACCTCCTCTTCCGACTCCCACTTATGTTAGCCGAGACCATGATTTAAAGGCGCTTACGGAAGCAGGATCATCCTCACCGTCATCATCTTCATCATCATCAGAGTCTGTACCGTTAAAAATCACTCCTTTCGACCCCCACGGATCACAGCACTCCTGACTCACCGACCCTTTCGAAAACTATGATATATGTAGAGTATGGGTCCGGTCATGAACGGTTATCACGGTAACGTGGGAGGCTGCAACTGCATCCTTCCTCGCGTAGCACACGGAGCTGGAGTCGGGGCGGCGCTTAGAGCGTGCAGTAAAAACCCAGCCATACAGTGAGAGAAACTAACCGTCAATCACAAATGGAGGTGTGTGTAATTGTGCGTGTGTGGCTTGGGTATGTGTATGCATGCATGCAGTGCATGTAGTGTAAGTTTTTGAGGGCTCTTATAAGAGCTCTATACTACATGCACTGCACAGGGGTGCAGCATGGTCATGCCACTCAGTTAAATCATTGATCATTGCCTGACTAGTGTCTTTACTCTTTATGTGAAATATCTGGATTATTGGGATGTTATCATATTGTTGGTAATTTTAGACAGTCCCTCCTCTTTTCTCTCTCTCTCTCTCTCTCTCTCTCTCTCTCTCTCTCTCTCTCTCTCTTTAGTTCTTGCCTTGGGCGGCCAGCCCCAGGAGTGTGCTGGGTGAAGTGTGAATCAGCATGCTGAAGTGACAGCAAAACCTCATATTGTTTGTCGGTGCGCTCCACCCCAGCTCTTGCACCCTCTCTTGATTAAACGCTATCTCTCTCTCTCTCCCTCTCTCACTGCCTCTTTCTCTCTCTGTCTCTCACGTGTGTGTGTGTGTGTGTGTGTGTGTGTGTGTGTGTGTGTGTGTGCACGCACATATGTGCATGCATGTGTGTGTGAATGTGTGTGTACGCACGTGCATGCATTTGTGTGCACATGTCTGTATGTGTGCGCACACACACACAAGTCTGTATTTGAGGGAGCCAGAGACAATGGCATCCCAGAGAGTCACTGTTGACATCCCCCAAATCCCCAAGCGCACAGACACCATGGGATTATGTAATCTGCAAGAAAACACACTCCAGAGGAGGCAGCACAGTAATCAGATTAGCCAGAAGTACAATGGAAGTACACAGCAGCAACTTTAGATTGGTGGACTGATACACCTGGTGGGGAGCGTTATCAACGAAACATCAGTTTGACTGGAGGGAGCGCTCAGCAGTTCACATCTACACCCCTTCTTCACATGAACATGTTTGAAAAAAAAAAGATTCTTTGGTTTTGTTCCTGTAAAGAACACACAAGGGTTCTTTCAGCCCCAAAGAACCATTTTCCAACAAAGAATCATTTGAACAAAGGTTCTATGTAAAGTCTTTGGGTAAACCTAATTAATTAGCAAAGTGTAATTTATATGAGTGCATATCATTACAAGATGCTGCTATATTTAGTGTAGTCCTTTGGGTTTTGGAGATAGAACAGTGTTTGCTTACAAGAGCAATTCATTGTAGCATTAATTAACACATTACTGAGCTGCATTAAAGATACTGTAAAAAGAACATCTCAATGGCTGAAAATAAGGTGTTCAAATGTCCCATGAGGTTCAGCCTTTTTTCACACAAACGTGTCAGACAAAAAGAGATTTTTTCAATTAAACTGACATTAGAGTAATGCACAATCACGATGATTGCAAGCAGCTGTTAGGTCACAGATTATTATTATAGTAATGGTAGTAATGGTAATAATAAAAATAACAATAATAGCAATAATAATAATACAAATAATAATAATATTAGTAAAACATTGTATCATTATAAACATTTCGTCCTCACTCTATTCACACAAATGAGATATCATATTGTGGTGGAGTATACACACAGGCATTCCCATAGACAACGGAGGCTTCCTCTTCATACAGCCTGTAGAGAGCAGCCCAGTTAAGCAGAGGGCCCAGCACACTCCACAATGCAGGAGGAGGGCAGCAAACCGGTGAAGCAAATGAGCTGCAGGAGAGGCAGTTATCCCAAACAAAATGAAGAGAGCTCCTCTCTTTACATGCTACATGCAGAGTGCGTAGTGCCCTGATGCATGTGTGTGTCAATCAGGCTTTCTCTTTATATTCCTCTCTTATGTAAGGGAGTAGGGCTATACTGGTTTGGAGAAGGAGAGGGACAACAACAGCTAGCATTGCCCGTGTGGAGAGAGCGCATGACCATACATTTGTGTCTGTTCCGTTGCAGTGATATAACGCGCATGTAAAGCTCAGGAGCGTCCCAAAATAACGGCACGGGGAGCCGAGCTGCACTCTCCTGCTGATACCACAGCCACTCAGAGGCTCATGCAGTAATAATAAGCAGCATGCATTTCAGGCACGGCTCGTCCTCCTCCTGTGTTCAGGAAAAAAATCCAGACACACACACACACAGGTGCAGAGAGAATGCTCTGACATCACTCTCTGTCACCATGTCAACCATAAGATCTCAACCCCTCCAGTCAGAGGAAAGTCCTTACACAACAGATGGTCGTGAGGTGATCCACAGACTGGTAAATAATTTTACTACAAGTGGTGGGATTGCACCTGTTCCCATCTATTCTGGATGACTTATCACTATGTGCTCTATAGCATAGTGTGGAATTTAGTTTTTTTTTATCAAGCATAGGTATTATTTACACAATTCTGCTAGCTTAATAACATATTTTTAGATCCAAATTAGGTCCTCATAATTATATGTTGCAGCGACACACATGGATAATAACATTTTATTAATCACAGGCATTATCTGCACAATTCTGCTGGCTTTATGATGCATTTTTGCATCTAAAGGAGGCACTGATAATCATTTGCTGTATAGCGACACACATGCCAGTGCAGTGTGTAAGGAGCTGAGATCTGCAGCGTTCCCACAGCACAGACTCCGCGTGGAGGCCGGCAGAATCCCACTCGGAACGAGCCTGGAGGAGAGGAGGCAGCGTGGGAGGAATAATGGAATGCCGAAGAGTTCCAGGGGAAAGCCTAGTCTCTCCCGTACACGCGGCCTGGACGAGATCTTCCTCTCTCTCTCTCTCTCTCTCTCTCTCTCTCTCCCATTCCATTCTTCTTTTGTCTCCTTTGTTTTCTTCTTCTTCTTCATCATCTCCTTCTTTCTCTCTCTCTCTCTCTCTCTACGTGCTGACTCATCTGTTAATCAGTGCACTTTCACACATATTTAAATGAATGCAGAGGCGGGCTGGGCCTCTGCTCGCTCGCACGCAGCCCTAAATGGGTGTGCTAGAAAAAAAACCCCAGGACAGGGAGACGCGCTGCTGCAGAGGAGAGGGGAACGAGGACGCTCAGGGAGGAGAGGTGGAGAGGAGGAGAAGTGGAGGAGAGGTGGAGAGGAGGAGAAGTGGAGGAGAGGTGGAGAGGAGGAGAAGCAGAGGAGAGGTGGAGAGGAGGAGGAGTGGAGGAGAGGAGGAGAAGCAGAGGAGAGGTGGAGAGGAGGAGGAGTGGAGGAGAGGTGGAGAGGAAGAGAAGCAGAGGAGAGGTGGAGAGGAGGAGGAGTGGAGGAGAGGTGGGAGGAGGAGGAGTGGAGGGGGAGAGGGGAGGAGAGGGAGGAGGGGGGGAGGAGAGGAGAGGGAGGAGGGAGGAGGAGGAGGGAGGGAGGGAGGAGGAATGGAGGAGAGGTGGAGAGGAGGAGAAGCAGAGGAGAGGAGAGAGGAGGAGGAATGGAGGAGAGGTGGAGAGGAGGAGGGAGTGGAGGGAGGGGGGAGAAGCAGGAGGTGGAGAGGGGGGAGGTGGAGTGGTGGGAGAGGAGGGGAGTGGAGGAGAGGTGGGGGGGAGGTGGAGAGGAGGAGGAGTGGGAGAGGAGAGAGGAGGAGTGGAGTGGAGGAGAGGAGAGAGGAGGAGGAGCGGAGGAGAGGAGAGAGGAGGAGGAATGGAGGAGAGGAGAGAGGAGGGGCAGAGGTGGAGAGGAGGAGAAGCTGAGGAGAGGTGGAGAGGAGGAGGAGTGGAGGAGAGGAGGAGAGAGGAGGAGGAGGAGAGGAGAGAGAAGGAGGAGAGGAGAGAGGCATGGGGATGAATGGGAAAGCAGCGAGGGGCAGAGGTGGATTTAGGAGTAGATGGGGGGCGGGGGGCAGAAAAGAGAAGTCTACTGGAGTTAGAGATGGAGACTGTTGTGCTCAGTTTTATAGAGCTGAGTCAACACTATGTATCTGTGAGTACATATGGTAGCTTCATCATGTAAACAAAATACACACATGCATGCACAAACAAACGTATACAAAATGTATACACAACACACACACACACACACACATATATATAAACACATGTATATACAAACACAATCCAGTCCAGGAGATCCAGGACTAATACTGCATATTAGGCAGTCCTATTGAATGTTATGAGTTGTTCTCCATCTTAATAGAGATAGGTATGAAGTGGAGTGAGATTAGAGTTCAAAATCATGCTGTCATGCCAGCACACTCATGCATGCATGCATGCACAAACACACACACACAAACATACACACACACTTAACGTGCACCCCAACACATTCATGCATGCATGCACCGGAGACAGAATTCTTCTGCTCATCTAGATTGAGATTTCTTTTTTTATTTCAGGGAAATGTATTGTGCAGACATGAATACAAACACAGGAGAGAGAATCTTATTTGTGGAAGGATATTGCAGAACACACACACACAGACACACACACACACTGGAGAGTGCTTTATTTGCTAGAGTAGTGCAGAACACACACAGAGACATACAAACACACATGCATACACACGAGGGAGCATGGTGCAGTAACTCTGTGTGTGTGTGTTCTGGGCTGACGGCCAGGCGCACACTCACACACAGTAGCGTTTCCCCCTCATCACGGCGCGTTTACAGATCACAGAGCAGCACACACAGTGGTTGCGTAACAGCTCTCAGTGCTGCTGTTGCTGCTGCTCGGCCTCTGTGCAGCCAAACAACCCTGCGCCTGCCTAGCCCCTGCTCCCGATCTGGGGACAAAGAGCCATGACCAACAGGACAGATCCTCTTCTCCTCTTTTCTCTCCTCTCTGCATCCCGTCACCCCCTCCCCCCGTTCTGCTTTTCACTGAGCTCTCAGATCCACATTTCTCATTCCTTCTTTCATTTTTTTCTTCTTTCTCTCTCTCTCTCTCTTTCTCTCTCTCTCTCCTGACTGAGTAATTGGCCTCAGAGGGAGTTGACTTTTGTCATCCCCCTTTTGTGGTAGAACAAGGCGCAGGGCATATACAGATGTGAATGAGTGTGTCTTTGGTGTCGGCGCAAAGAAACACAAGAGTCTATTTTAAATGGGGACAAGAAGAAAGGTGAGAATAACTAATTCTCCTAATTCTACTCCTTCTTCAAAGTTAAAGTGGAGAGAAGGAGAGATGAGGAGAGAGAGAGAGAGAGCCCATTTAAAGCACTCTGCTGAGACCACTGCTGCACTCGCTTCATTGGAACAAGACAGACTTCCACTGACAGAAACAGAAACTCTGACTGGGCAGTAAATATGCCGTTGATAACACTGAGTTGATCTCATTGTGAAAAAAGGAAAAAGGAAAATGTTTCTGTTGCTTAGCAACTCCTGCCAGCGACTTCCTCCATTACACAGCAGATTGTGGTCATTGCACATGACAAATTTGGTCAAAAGTGACAGAGATATAGTTTGATGAAGAATATACAGCTAGTGAGGTTGAAGCAGATATTGATAAGATGAAACATCCTAACACAGGCAACCTCAAAGGACTCAACACACATGCATCATCTCTGCACGACACACACTGGCATTTGTTTGGCCACTAGGGGGCGAAATTACTCTTATTGAGAAAAAAAAGTTCAGAGGAACGTGCTATGAATCTGTAGTCCTGTTATCCTATGTGCTAACCACATATTTAAGAACTAGGGTTACAGTGAAGGGAGGTAAATACAGTCACTCACACATACACACATGATATCATGGGCAACATCACATATGTGTTTCTACAGCTAATCATAAACAAGCCAATATCATTGGAGATTTTCATTTTAGTTTTAGACACCTTCCTTCAGCAACACCAAAGCATGATTCATATATAATATAATTTAGAATATATAATGGAGTTTATTGGTATCCATTGTTTTTTTAGGGCCCAACATCAATCCTAGAGTGGTATATTTCCACTAAAACAACGGAAGCGAGAACCTGTATCTTAACAAACTGAATGTGTGAGTCTGAAACAGCAGCTGCCATGAGGCAGGCATATTCTGAATAACTGTGTTGATGACACTGCATCCCTGAGAATATCCTAATCACATCTAAAATAGCGCCAGACAGAGACGTGATGGTTGCACATTCACTGTACCTTCACTCTGACACACACACACACACACTCACAGAAAAACCAAAGACATGTCTCACTGAAGATGGTGTTTATTTTCAGCTGAGGGGGGTTGGACTGGATTCTTCAGTCAGCGTGAGGTCTACTAAAGCACTGAAGGTGACATTGGTTCTCTCAGCTAGAGTGGTCGTGGTGTTAAAACATGAAAGGCTATGGTTGTCTACAAATGTTCTGCCAAAGTGCTGGAACATTCAATGCTTGCGTAATATTATTTATATATATATATATATATATATATATATATATATATATATACACACACACACACACATATACATCCATAGATACAAAACAGCTTTTTGTCATGGTTTTGGCCAAACGAAGCCAAATGCCATGTGCACATTCAGAAACATTAGATCAACAATGTGGCGACACAAATCCAGAATGTACTAAAAATGAATTCAGCCATGAAACTGTTGTTGATTGTTTTGCTTGTTTTCTCCAACACACACACACACACACACACACACACACACACACACAGACTCTCTCTCTCTCTCTCTCTCTCCAGAGCAGGCCATGATTCCAAGTAGATGATGGGGCAAACGAAGATACTAGTGTAGCCCCAGTGCTTTAATCTCCAAACTAAATAAAGCCAAAGGGCTCTTCTATTAGGAGGTTTACCACTTCCTTTGGGTTAACTTACCCAGATCTGTCACTTAACCACTTACTTGGAATACACACCTGGAGATAACACAACTGAAACATTAAGAGCACAGCGACGACTTTGGTGTCTGACCTCACTGACCACAAGATATGAAATCATCCGCGCTGTGACTGCTGGTTTGACATTCATACACAGCATAAGAGAAAGAAACAAAAACGTTTAGTGACTGACAAGCTGCTCCCATGTGTGATGTAGAGGGTGCACCGAGATTTCAGCTCGTCATACAGCTCATGGATACATCAGTGACAAGCGGTCAACACGGCAGTGATTTACATTCTAAACGCCTACTCACTGACTAGGTCAAAGACAGCAGAAAGTTCACTCTGAAAATGTGGAGGAACTGATCTACAGTTTCAAAAGTTTAAAATCTCCAGTAATCTATTTGTATGTAGTTGTAGTTCCATGGTGGAAGATCATTGCTTCGATCTAACTGTTAACTAATACTTGAGGTAAACTACTATATCTTTTTTTCATACATATTCCACAACTGGTGACTTAATGAACTGACATTCAAGTCATGTTATACCATCCGGTGTCGTTCAAAGACAAAACAAACAACTTTCATTTCCTAACTCTAGGCAAGAGAGGCATTTCAGCTTAACCCACATACACCAGCGTTTGGACAAGAGGATCTGAAGTTGATGGCAGATCAGGGGGGCATTCCAAGTATGTGGTTTAGTGACAAACCTGGGTGAAGTTAACTCAGAGTAAGTGGTAAACCTCCTAATAGAAGAGCTGTATGGCTTTATTCTCCAAACAAAACAATGCCATAGGGCTCTTGTAGGAGGTTTACTTGCCCAGGTTTGTCACTAAACCACGTACTTGGAATACCCCCTGGTAGATGACTTGAGGTGGTAAATAACTGAGGTGCGTGTTGTTTGGCTGCAAACAGTGGCGAACGTTCGTGGAGAATATGTTTTATCTGAACAGTTAAATTTGAACGATTTGGTGTAAACATTCCAGTAATGCTTCGTCAAGCTCCACTGTATGTTTGCAGAGAACTACCCTCCTCCAGACTCCCTTCGCAGTGTGTAAGAACTCAAAACAAATATGAAAACAGTTTGCAAACTAGCCTACATGTTTGCAAATTTGAACGCACCTCTGCTCATTTCTCCAGTAACTTGTTACAGTGAATACTAAACATGACTTGTGTAACAATATTGTTTTACAGTAGCAAAGAAAAAAAAAACAGAATGATAGAAGCTTTTTTGGAAACATCCAGTACGGTAGTGTACACCTGTGAGTTGCACAATTACAAAATCATCAGCAAAACAATAAATTGATATAAACGTAGTACAAATGAAGATCAAAACTCTCACAAGTAGGAAAAGTGTAAACGCTAAAATACTGATAGTGTAACAAATGAAATGTTTGAGAGTACAGAGAAAAGGGAGGAAAATGCACTGAACATGTCATTCACGCATAAAGTAAAAAATATACTTTTTTGACACTTCAAATGCATCATCACGACATAAGTTACATTTTGAGTGCTAGCACCTAAACTGTGTGTGGTGTGGTGTACTGTATCGACAGGTTTCAGTTTCTGTAATAAATATTGTATTTTTACCAAAAAAATTACCAAAACAGGTGACCTCTTCATAAAATCGCTACATAGATGTAACATTTCACATAAAAATAGTATTGTGTGGTATGTGCTAAAAAACTAATTGAGAATGAAAGTAATGACGCTAGCTTATTTATCAGCAACATACTTAAGTAAAACATAACCCCAAGGAATAAGAGATGGACGACATAGAATGACCAGGACAAAGAGTGTGTGCATGGGTAACAGAGAGAGAGAGAGAGAGAGAGAGAGAGAGAGAGAGAGAGAGAGAGAGAGAGAGAGAGACAGAAAGAAAGAAACTGTGAAAGAGCGAAGAGTCGGTATTCCAAAGAAATGAATAGTGCTGAGGAGACATCCAGCAGGGTCTTTGGTGGTGATGAGGGTCCGGCTGCAGATTGCACATCTGATCTGAATCGGGGCTTCAATTACGTGGAGCGTTTGCTCTGAGTGGGACCACCATAGCCCACCTCCACCGCCTTCATACTCTTTCCACTAAGCGCTCGCTCTTTGTCCGATCTGGCCCAGGGGGAACAGCTAGCGCTGGGGCAGAGGTGGGGGACACCCTGCGTCACCCCGACTGGGCGCATTTTGCCCTGGGAATGACCGGACTCCGCCAGGCCGCAACGGTAAAAAACCTCCAAGCCCTCTCCCGATGACTGGTGGTTGGCTCCAAGAAATGCCCCATTACCCCCCGCAGATGCCCCAGCTGGGTTGCGGCCGCGGAGGGAGGGTGCTGCCTGCAGAGGCAGGTCGGAGGGCCTGATGGCAGCCTGGAGGGCCGGCTTGCTGGCAGGATGCGTCTCGGATGGAGGGGGACACGCGGAAGGCTGTTTCTGGGACACAGAGTTTGAAACCGACACTGGCTCCAGGAGACCCTGACCGTGGCCGTGTCTTCGGCCATCCCTGGTCGCCGCTGGCTGCTGGTTCAGGCCCCCCCTGGCTTGACCTGGGGCGCCAGAGACGTGGGCGTTCTTCTTTTTGCGGTGAAGCGAGCTGGCTGTTCTCGCGGTCTCGTACGGCGTTCCTCCAGCTGTGGCCGCAGCGTCGCTGCTCGCGCACAGCTCCAGGCTGTCGGTGTCGAGTGAGCGGCTGCGGCGGTTGAGGGCCAGTGGCGGCGCAGCGGTCTGGCTAGCGCGTCCGGAGCTGAGGTGGCGCGGCAGGCTGGTGATGCCCCACGCGTTGTTGTCCAGCAGCAGGCTCTGCTCGTACGCGTCGAACAGGCGCTCGTCGCACTCGGCAAACGCGTCCTTCTGCAGGTAGCAGCTCTCGTCCTCGAACGGCTCAAAGGGCTCGAACGGAGACGCCAGCTCCTCCTCCACGCCCTCCTCCGTCTGCTGCTCGAACTCGCCCTCGTTCTCCATGTCCACCACATCGAAGGTCACGATGGTCGGCAGGGCCTGCAGGTTCTGTCCGAACGGCGAGCTGGACTCGGAGCCGTCCAGGCTCTCCGTGGAGTTGCAGTAGACGCGCGAGCGCTTCGTGAAGTCCACCAGCGCCTGCGAGAAGCACACCGTCAGCTCCTCCTGGGAATGGCCGCCGCTGGGCAGTGAGAGACCGTGGGGCTGGGCGGCCGGAGGGCTGCACTGGTCACGCTGCAGGTAGGGTCCCGACTCCTGCAGTGGACTTGGGATCTGGGAGTACGTGGGATTGTCCTGCATCTGGGGCCCTGACCCCCCGTCGGAGGAGAGAGAAGCATCCTCTAAGGCATGGCGCACAGGAGCTAGCCTGGTGCCTCTGGGGCTCAAGGGCTCCTCCAGGTGTTTCTTGCCCACCTTGCAGCTGCCCAGAGGGAGGTCCGAGTCGGTGTAGTACGGGCCTCGGTTGAACAACAGCGGGTCCTTGCCCGTCGTCCTGAGACTCTGAAGTTCACAGCACAGAAGCGCCTGCTGGATCTTGGTCAGGTGGACCTCCTCTGTCTCCATGGCGCGCGTGTCCATGGCGCCCGTCTTCAGGGAGTAAATGGGGCTTCCCTTACCCTCGTCGCTGCCCGGCAGGGACATCCCAAGGAAGTCGCACGGGTCACCATCACCGGCCAGAGCCGGGCTGAGGAGCCGGTCATCGGGCTCGAAGAGCTCATACAGGGCATCACCGCTGTAGCTATCGCGCGGCAGCCGCTCAGGTCTCGGCGCTGGCCGTTCGCGTGCGTCATCGTCCGCCCCGGGCGTGGTGGAGTCGTAGTAGCCCTCGTCGCTGTTGGGGACCGACTCCTGGTGGTCACTCTGAGGGGTCATGAGGTCGCCTGGGCTCAGGACCGTCTCCAACACGCCGAGGGGACTGCTGTCGGTGTTGCTGCTGATGCCGCCGCAATCGCTGCTGCTGGTGGTCGGGGTAGTGATGGTGTGCAGCGAGCTGATAGGCTGGTCCGGGGTGATTGGCAGGTCGTCGGAATGCTCGTCGGGGACGTAGCACGCCTCGTTGGCAGCCTCGGCCTCCCACAGGCCCTGCAGGTAGTCGCCGTCCACCTCGTCAGGTGTGGCCATCTCTTCGCCACCGCCCTGGTACGAGACAAAGCACGAGCTGCGCTTGCCGGCGTTGCGGCTGCCCCGCTCGCCTGACACCGAGCTTTCGGCGACGCTGTCGTCGTCCTGGTCGGCGATGATGTCGCCGCAGCCCGTGAGCGAGTCAAAGCTCTTTAGGGACGCCACGTCGCCAAAGACCAGGCTGGCGTGGTCAGAGGAGGAAGACGCAGCCGGGGGGTCGCAGTCCGCCCCTTCTGGGTTTTGCTCGGCAAGACGCACCAGCTCCGAGTCGGCACAAAGGGGCTGCCGATATGTGCCGGGAACACCCCTCTGGATAACCTCTGTTTCCTCAGCAGCTGCCTCCACTCCACTCCTCCTCCTCTTCTCCCCCACCTCCTCCTCTTCCTCTTCCTCGAGGTTCCCCTCTCCCACCCCCCTCGTCCTCATCTCAGGCACTAACACGTCAGCTTTCATACATTCAGCGGCGGCGTACACAACACCCTCCCTGCCGTTAGCGGAGTCAGGCACAACCGGTTCCAACACGCTGCCCAGGCGGCCATCGTCACTGCTGCTGTGACGACCGGTGTCCACCTGGGCGACAGGCACGTTACAGGCACTGGGCAACATCTCCAGGCTCGAGATTTTCTCTACATTCTTGCTCCTCTTGTGTCTCCTGATGCTGCTGAAGAGGCCTCGAAGGCCCCTCCTCTGCCATGGCAGGAATTGTGACTTCAAAGTCTCCCCTGTTCCCCGTTGCGACTCAGCCCCGCCTCCACAGTCTCGCTGCGCGCGAAATTCAAAGTCTCCGGCCGCGATGTCGCCGCTCCCCCTGACGCCGTCGTCCCAGCATCCTCGGCTCACGCCGTCGTGCGTCCTGCTCTTGGTGACGCCACTCTTGGAGGACCCTCGGCTTTGGCCTTTCCCGAGCCCACCGAAGAAGCTGGGCAGCACGCAGATGCTCTTGCGGCTGCTGAAGAACTTAAAGGCGGTCTTCCTCAGTTTCCCAGAGGGTGGCTGTGGAGGAGGGTGTGGTGACTCCTGGGAGATGGATTCCACAATCTCTGCTTCACTGAGCTCACTTCCTGCCCCGGTCTCCATGGCAATGAAGGTTTAAAGCAACAAGCTAGGCTACATGAAGTCACCTTCAGGTCCAATGAAAAAGGATGTTCGACTTGCCATCTCACACAAGCTGTCTGCCATGCTACACCTAAAACAACAGAGAACAACAAAATATATTAGAAACAGTACAATCCATCCCTGGTGTTATCATGTTAAACGATAAAAAGGAAACTATTTCAGATAAATTCACGAAACTCCCACAGAGAGTACTTATCTAGTCGCGTCTACACAGGTGACAAACATAAGGCATGAGCAACAGTCAGTTGTCCACTGAAGAAATACCTAACGTTACTCATTTTGGGAATGACTTGAAGTTAAGTCAAATCTAGTAGACAGCTCAAGAGGTCAACAAAACTAAGTCCAGCTGAGATTATGTATTTTGCATTCAATGCATTGTTCTTGTTAAGCGTAGCTTTATTGGTAGCTATGACAATCACCGATTTATTTAGACACAAAGAAACCCCATGTGGAACCTCGCTTGCTAACTTGGCTCTTCTGGATGACAGATCTGGCCACTCATAACTGAAAAAGAGCTTCGATTTGCGCTCAAAAAAAGACTCCAGAGATCATCAAAACAAACAACAACATTAAGTCACACTGTAACGTTAGTCAGATAATCCTTCTCCAGCTATTAGCCAAGGTTAGCTAAGGCCTTCGTGATTGCTACCTTTGAATATGGCCATGAAATTAGTCTAAGTCGAAGCAGAAATTCAAATCTGGTATAACGTTTCTCTGCATCGTGGCAAAGTTGAAAACTGTTTCTTGACCAAATTATATAACATTATAAGTATCGATTACATGACAGAGTTGTGTATGCTAGCCAGTTGATGTCACATTTAGCTAGCTGTTTCACTTAACGTTAACTCAAAATATAGATGGTCCTTTGTTAGGTAATAATACTGCAACGTTACAGATTACTGCCCTGCGGATCTGCGCGCTTATTGAACAAGCAGTCAAATGCATACATCAGAAAAAAATAGCTCACCTTCACTGACGCTAGCATGCTACATCCCGTCACAATAAACTAACCATTCAGTTACGTTTAGGACTTGACTCACTTTGTTCATTCGATGAGCGCTAAGCTACCTCTGGAAAGGCTTCCTGTTGCTGTTGGATGGTAAATTGATCGAATTGCATGATGGGTGTTGTATGTCCTACATGAAAGCTGTTCTTGAAAAATAGTAGGCTACCTAAATAAAATCGTCAAGACTATATTGTGTGTTGACAAAGGATCTATGTCCACTTTGCCCGGATTCAATTACTGCATTTCGCAGAATTTCCTAGCCACGTCGTTTACATGCAGATTCTTTTTAACAATCGGATTGTAACCATAGACTGTATAAAATCGGTTGAAATGTGAAAGGTACCCAACCCTACAGATTGCAACTAATGTGAACGTTGGGCCTAGTGATGTGCAAGAACAACCCATTTCCTGGATGTACGACCCATGTCTCTTGTTCGACTCAGATAATGAAACGGCACAGGTCAGAGCACTTATGACCTGATGATGATCTTTTACAAGATTCACATTGACATTCACTATGACAAAAAAAAAAAAAAAAACGTCAGAAAGATGGAGTTAGAATGTGATTTATTCCATGGAGTTCCAGTACCAAGAGCTGCAATTCAAAGAGACAACACAAGTAATCTTTCCAATATAATGAGCTACCTAGCCTGCTGCGTACATATATAGACATTTACGAATAATAACCACACAAAAAGCCTTTCAACAGGACTCTTAAAACATGACATGTAATTTCAAAAAGTCCATTACAGTAAAAGCGCTTTGATTAATTTGTAATTAAATAGTTTTCTTTCTGTAGACAGCATTGAATACTATGCGTGAAAGGCACAGCTGTTGCTAGCACAGTTTACAGGATCACACGGTTTGGTATGTGTTTGAGATAATTTTTCAGGCAAGGTGGCATGTCCAAACAGTCTATGGAATCAATCCTGTTGATCTTTCTCAGATGCGTTCTGATGGCCAAACGGCACTGGGAGGTAAGTGATTTCGGACATCCTGGTAGGAAAAGAATAGAACAGATGTGTTAAAAAACAACAAAATCCATAATCAGTCAGAAGAGAGATATTATGAAAAAGACTCGAATGGAGTGCAGTAGTATCATCACATTTTATGGCTTTTGAAAGCAAACACTACACTACATGCTACTCTCTCACCTCTCTCTTTTAGCAGAAGCTCCACTGCTTCGTTTTGCTTGGTGGTCTTCTCTATGATCAGGGTGGGTAGATACACATTGGCCCCAAAATCTATAAGTAGCTGCACATACTCAACTCCACATCCATGCCTCAAGCATGTTTCAAGCACAGTTTTAGGCTGCTTCCCCTTACTTGGAAGCCTCTCATCGGGATAGTTGTAGTCGGGGTCGGCGCCGTACAACAGCAGAACCCGAAAGCAGTCAAGGTGCCCATACACAGCCGATAGGTATAGTGGGCCACTGCAAATGGCCACACCCGATGTCCAAAGGTTCACTTTTGACCTGGCATTGACATCTGCTCCGTGGTGAAGGAGCTGTCTCAGGATATCCGGGTCGCCTTCGCGGGCAGCCGTGAGGACAGGGGAGCTGTTGTTCTTGGGACAGCCGTTGGGGTTGGCCCCGGCACGCAAAAGGGCCAACACACATGTGAGGTAGCGGCCACATACTGCAGTGAAGAGCGGGGTTTGCGCCTTCACGTCTATGCAGTCCACCTCAGCTCCGTGCGCCAAGAGGACCTCCAGGCACCGCAGGTGGCCCTTGCTTGCGGCCATGCGGAGCGGGGTTCCTGGCACGCCCCAGCCACTGCGGTGGTTAATGACCCGCTTGTACCGTTCTTGAGAGAGTAGCTCCAGTAGAAGCATGTGGTCATCGTTGGACACAGCCTGGTTAAGATGACAGAGTTCACCACTGTCTTCCTCTTCTACTCCAAACCTGAGCTGTAGCATAAAATGCTGCAAAATATATAAAACATGGTCAATATATGGTTGTGCAAACCTAGTGCGCAGAACAAATTGCACATTAAAATAAAAATATAGAGCAGACACATTTGGTGCATTCAACTAGGCCTGCCTGCCTACCAGGCCCCCCAACATGTTTATGCAAATTAGCTGAGACTTGCCTCCTACATGCTACTCGGCACACTGATATGAGCTGCGAAGACTCGGCAGAAATGTTATTTAAGCGACATCTTATGTTTCATTATCCCGTTTGCTGTTTAGTGAAGTAACAGCAGTGTTGCTTTCTTCCTAGCTAGCTAAAGCTAGCCACCTTGACCATATACGGTTTGGTTGAATTTCAACATTTCAGAGCAACACATTACAGGATAAATAGGTTATTATCTATCTAGCTCCGTCTGGGAAATATAAAAAAAAACACACCTGTTATATCTTCACAGTAGAAATCCAGCGCGAGATCACTGTAAATTTAACGCCAGCAGTGCGAGCTGTTAGCGAAAGATAGGCGGCGATTTAACGTCAGGTAAGTTAGCGGTAGTGCTAACTTAGCGCAATCCTTGAGCTAACCAAGCTGTTGTTAGTCGGCTGCATCCACTTTACAGTTATTAAGCTTGTAGCATTTCACAGCACAAATAAATATCGCCTTGAGATATTGGGGTACAGTCGACAGTTATGCACAACACTGTGTTTTACTGGCAAGTAGCTGGCATGCAAGCTATCACTCACAGCGTCAAGGACTTGTTGTTTTGATGACGTCACCACTCGTCAGCAAAATTAAGTGGGCACTGGGCAGAAGCCAGACGCTGCGATCAAGCAGGTCCCCTTGTCATAAATATCAGGCTACTTAGATATATCATATTCACTTCAATTTACTGCTTGTCATGCTAGACCTGGATTATTTACTTCGAAGTGTTTATTCTCTTAAATACATAGCCAGGGTTAGTTTCTTCAGGTGACGTGGAAAAGTTATTCAAGCTCTCCTGCATTCTTTGTGGTCAGGGAATGTACCATTGTTTTGTAATCCTTATTAAAGTCTGCTCAGGTCCTAAATACCGAGGTGAAGTTAGTTTGATATTTGATAATCGGATATTGGACAGATATTCAATTTTTTTTCCATGCGGCCGGTTTCACCCCGTGTTTGCAGACAATGTGCTCACAGATGACCTGTCTACTTGCTCCCAGCCGACCTACTTAGGAACCATCTACACTGTAAAAAATGACACTACATCTTACTGCAGTAACACAAGTATACTTTACTTACTATAGGCTGACCTAGTGTTCTTACTAGAGTAACATTAGTAATGTGCCGAACTTGCATCGATGGGGTCTAAAACTTGAAATACACGAGTAAGCGTCACAACTCAGACCTGAGTAAACTGGACTCACGCAGTGCACACGCGCACAAGTGCTATTGGGAGCATTCTGCATTCCACAGCCAACGGTCGACTCACGCAGTGCACACGCGCACAGTTAGCAGAGGGAACATTCTGGATTCCACAGCCAACGGTCGGCAGTGTTATGGTGTGGCTGACTTTTGGGATGGGAGTGTAACGCAGCTTCACCAGTGACTTGCTCTGTCCGGTAAGTTTACAGTATGTATTAATGTGTCAAATGTTTACAGTATAGGTTGAACAGCATTTGTGCAAAACTGTACATTCGGTTTCATTAACAGCTGGGGTAATGTTAAGTTCAACTTGCTAAGTGGCCGATATATGCGCTAGCTGCTAACAGTTTGCAGCTAACTGATAGTAGCTATGCAAGTTAACACCAAAGATCTTTGTTAACACTGCCTCAGACCATGCAGAGCAGAAAACAAATATTCTAGGTATTCAAGCCCTTTGATATTTTTATGTTATCGGGTTATGAGGAAGTGGTGGGCCTGGGGTCTAGAACTAGGGCTGTATAAATTTGCCAATAGCAGTTGTCTTTCATGAGCTCTTAATGAAGTTTAGTTCTAACGTTAGAAGCTAGCCATTTCTCATGAGAAACGCTTGCTAGCATGCTAAGTTGATTCAAAACGTGTAAATATTAAACTGTGTATGGTTTACGTCGATATTCCTACTGTATTGATAAAACAATTAGGATCATGATCTGTTATATGAGCTTCAGTCTGGGTTCAGAGCCGCACATTCTACAGACACATGTGTCATCCACCTTTTTGACTATGTGCATCAGAATTTAGATCTAGGAAATTATGTTGGTATGCTTCTACTCGACCTGCAAAAAGCATTCGATACCGTGAACCACAATATTCTGATTTCTAAATTGCAGTGCATGGGTTTTAGCAACTCAGCACTCAAATGGTTCACTTCTTACCTAACAGATAGGACACAGGTTTGCGATGTAGAGGGGACCCTCTCTGATCCACAGAGTATAGCATGTGGGGTGCCACAAGACTCGATCCTGGGGCCCCTGTTATTTTTATTGTACATAAATGACATGTCAGCTGTGGTACAGTGCAAATTGTTATTATATGCCGATGATTCTGCTTAACTTGTCCCAGGGGGTAACGTTAAAGACATTGAAAATACTCTTAGTGATGAGCTTGAGTCTGTCGACCAGTGGTTGGTAGACAATAAGCTCTCTATGCATCTGGGCAAGACCGAATCAATCTTGTTTGGTACAAAAAGGAAGTTGGCAAAATCAAATACTTTAAAAGTGATGTGTAATGGGTCTGAAATTGTGTCTAAATCAAATATCACATATTTGGGTCTAACATCACTTAGTGTTGAATCTATTGCAGCAAAAGTTATAGACAAATGTGCCTGTAAAGTTTTTATATCGCAAGACAAAGCTTTTAGATTTTTCTGTAAAGAAATTATTGGTTCAAACTCTGATTCAATGTCATGTGGATTTTGCTTGCTCTGCGTGGTTTTCTGGGTTGACTGTGAAACTTAAAAACAAATTTAGAGTGCTGCAAAACAATGTTATTCGGTACCTGTTAAAAGCACCCCCCTGTACTCCCTATTGGTAGGGAGGAGTTTCAATAAGCAGGCCTACTACCTGTGCATCTAAGAGTTGAACAACTTAAGTTGAATCATATGTTCAACATTGTAAATGGTCAGGCTCCCAAATATTTAGGCTCTAATGTCACCATGGTCCACACACAGCATAGACATAACACCAGGGATAGCATCCGCTCCTGCTTAGTACCTAGAACAAATAATGCAGGTAAAAGTTTTTTTTTTTTATACTGGTATCATGGCTTGGAATAGTTTGCCTACTGCTACACAACTCCTAGAAAAGACAGGTAAAACAGATTTTATGGAATAAGGTGGATACGTTTTGATCATTTGAATATTTTTTTCTGCAGTTGTGTCTTTCTTATTTATCTGTTATATGTTATGTCCCTCACCCCCAGTCTGAGTATTGTCTGTCCCTTGTCTATTTCTTTTATGTGTTCAACACCAAGGACCATGCTGGAAATATGTTTTGTACTTCTGCATGTCATCCTTTGGACTGATACATTTTATTCTCTTGATCCTGAAATAAATCATGTCAAATCAGTCGCTATAAAAAGAGGTGTGTCTAATGAGTCCCATATAGGATAACTATTCTGCATTGGTTTGGAGTCACTAGGTCACATGACTTGGGAGGTATTGAAAAAAAGGAGACCGTTTCTTATAGGAATTAATGTATTTTCTTTAAAATATTAGCATAAAATACAGTGTGCATACAGTGACCATAAAAAGAGGTGTGTCTGATGAGTCCCATATAGGATAACTATTCTGCATTGGTTTGGAGTCACTAGGTCACATGATGTCAAAGCTATTGACAAAAAAGACTATGAAGGTAATTCAGAAGGTACTTTATAGACGGTTCCTAGGTAGGTCGGCTGGGAGCAAGTAGACAGGTCATCTGTGTGCACATTGTCTGCAAACACGGGGTGAAACCGGCCGCATGGAAAAAAAATTGAATATCTGTCCAATATCAAATATCAAACTAACTTCACCTCGGTCACCGGTCTAGGCCTATTCAAATTATAATTAACGAGATCAGATTGGATCCCATTTTTTTTCCAGTTGATAAAGCAACATAGGCCTGCAGGAGTTCACTATCAGAGCAACGGTGATATATTTTAATATATAAAGCATTTATTTTTAATAAAAAGCAATTATGCTCGATTTTTAGTGAGGTATAGGGTTGTGACATGCCAAATTTCATTTCAAGCTAATACTTTATTAAACACCTAAATATACACTACCAGTTAAAAGTTTGGAGACACTTAGAAATGTCCATTCCACTCCATTATAGACACCAGCTGAGATTATTTCCAGTTTTTTTTTTAATCAGGGCTGCAGTTTTCAGATTACGTTATGTGCTTGCATAATTGCAAAAGGGTTCTCGACTGTTGAAAGAATGGCTGAACTTTAATGCAATATCTACATTGCCCATTATCAGCAACCATTCATCCAGACACATTCTGTTTACTAATCTGATATTTTAAAAGGCTAACTGAGAAAACATTGGAGAACCCTTTTGCAATTATGTAAGCACAGAATGTAATCTGAAAACTATACCCTGAGTAAAAAAAATGCAAATGATCTCAGCTGGTATTCTGTCTATAATGGAGTGGAATGGAAATTTCTAAGTGTCTCTAAACTTGATTGGTAGTGTATCTGAATTTTCTTTATTTTCCTTACAGCTTGAAAATAGTTATCATTAAAAAACAGTCTATAATTAATTTAAATGAAAAGGTTCATTCAGAATAAGCTTTTTAAAATGAAAATCACAGATATCAAACAGTGACAATAGCAAAACTTTGCAGAAATGTTAAAAAAATGTATTAAAAAAAACATGACAACAACAAAAAAACTACTACTTTGGTCCACAGGACTAGCCATGTTCTGTTTATTGATTGATCTGATAAATGAGCTTGCCTCATGCCGCTGCCACAAAAAGACATAGAAGAAACAATACTTGCCAACATGTGCCACAAATGTTACCATAGGCCTATAAACGTAAAAATAAACATACAAAATCCCCAAATTCTGGCTTCTGTTCGGAATGTACACACAACCATTCATAAACACTTTATTCTGATAAAGGGGAGAATCCTGAATCACACAGTGCCACTATGTGCTCATCAATCTTACATAAGCATGACATATGAATTATGAATAAAATCATATAATTTCGTATGAACATATTCATATGAACATTATTTATTTATTTATTTATTTTAAAAGGGAGGGGGGGTCACAAAGCCCAAATTTGTTGATCCAGATACACAACTTGTTTTAAAAACAGAATGTACAGCAGCATACTTTTCAAGGAGTATTTCCACAGAATTGGTCGATACAGGCATACCAGACACAGTTAACGGAATGGTGTTACCAAAAGGTATGCATATCCTGAAAATGTAGACGAGTACAATGCAAAAAGTAACTACATACTGTACAATTATACATTAAATGATACATACAAAATAGACCCTTTTTTATTTTCAACAACCAAAAAAGCCATTGCTCTGAACTTCAGCAACATTCCCTTAATGTTCCCCAGGACTTGAATTGACAAGTGTGGCAGAGGTATGCAAAATATTCCAGACGTGGAAAGATGGAGTGACAAAGACAGAGATAAATGAACAGACTTCAGTCAAAATATCCCTTTTTAAATGGTGGCAGACTGTTGGACATCATCACAAAGATCTCCCATCTCACATAGCAACAGCCACAGCCTATGTCTGGTTCCCTTTTGAAAATCTACCTTCCAACAATCTGCCTAATCAATTTCTGGGCTGGTGAAGATTTTAACACAAATATGGGGAGAAGTCAAAAATCTGGAGCTAGCTATCTACCAATGGAGTAAACATGCTGACAGCCCCCACCCCACTCCAGGGTGAAAAAAGCTTCGGAACATACAGAATTCATGCACAAAAGCAACAGTGAAATCAACAGATGTGCTTGTAACAGTTCTTACAGAGGAAGGTTGGTTTGATTTACATCCTGTTAAGTAGCAGTAGCCAACCAGCAAACAAAAAAAGGACTCATCCAGAATTTCTCAATCAAACAGACAGTGTTATTATCAGTACGAACTGAAGCTTTATAAAACAGTCATTGGTCCCTCATATGCATTCAACCAGTGTTCTGAGCCCTAATTCTAGTTGTAGTACATATTCCACTGGAGACATCAGATTGAAATTAACATTAATGGCACTTCGAGACATCCTCAAAAACACATTTGCTCCACCAAGGCAGTGCTTTGCTTCTTTGGCCAACAGGAAACACTAGTATTGCAGTTTCAATTCCCTTTTCAACCCTAGCTATATATATATATATATATATATATATATATATATATATATATATATATATATATATATATATATATATATGAGCGCATGAATAAACTTTGAATAACAAATATATTTAAACATTTTTGTGAAACGGATAAAAAAACACAATGTACAAAAACCACCATAAAAAAAACAAACAAACACTAATAGTGACTGACAATTGGATTTGATCCTTTTCTCTTTTTTTTACACAGCATTCCTTGTGAAATGGCAACTAGGCAATTTGATAGTGGTTTTACAGAAATATGACACTGTGGACATTGCTCTGAGACCAACTGGCCGCATTTAAAGTGTCACCAAGTGAGGATACTGAATCAAGGAATACAAGGAATATTATTGCCTTGCTATAAAATTATTGATTGACTTATTAAGGAACCTTGAAGATGGATTCTTAATGCAGTCTGTGGACCCAATGAACGGGAGAGCTGAGATATTTCTCAGTTATCAAAATATTGATCATGTGGAGCATAAATGCTGAAATATGAGCTTGTGTTCCCGATCCCCTTAACAGGTGCACCGCTCGTAAAAGGCTAGAGGCTTTTTAAACACCTGACAGTCGCCCCTTTCAGAAGTGAGTGCTATTTATTTCCCAGCATACTGGGGCATGTGCTTCACTGGCTCGCAGCCCTCGTACACCTTACTCAACGCGCCTGCTCTGTCACCATGGAGCTTTAAGAGGAACCCAGCACGTCCTCTTTCAGATCCTGGTAGTCCACTGCGACAGCTTTACCCGTTTTGGACAGTCATGTCAGATTCGGAGTCTGGGAAATCCTCCGGCTGTGTTCCGTTGGTGCATTCACCACCCGAGCCAGCGTCCTCACCCGTACCGTTTTTCAAGCAGGGGACATCACCGGATGATTGGTTAAAAGGTGGTGTAGGAGTAGACAGTGATTGGCTGCATTGCATTGTAGGTGATCCAATTGGTCTAGCTGGCAGGACTCCATCAGCAACCGCTAATTGCTACAACAGGGAAACATCGAAATGGGATTGAATTTAAAAACAGTACTCACAAAAACATGCTAACAGACTACATTTACCAGAATTCTACTAACCCTCTGTAGATCCAACATATTTTTTCTCCCCATCAGCCTTCTTCTGGGTGTAGGAGAGCAGTTGATCCAACACAGACTGTTTCGGGTGCATGCCCTTTTCATAGTGGTTGTACATGCCACACCAAAACCTACAAAGAACAATGCGTAGACATAGCAGAATTGTTTTTCTTGTGTATAGAGGTTGTAAAGGCTGCCAGAACTGAACAGAGCACAATTCAGATCTTTGATGTTGTGTACAGATTTAATCACATACTTGAAATGCAAAGGTAGAGTGTTTGGTCTCAGTGTGCCGGTCTTCCGTTTGTAAAGCGGGTTTCTGTACTGCTTCTCCTGCTCTAGCAAGAACGGCCAGAGAGAGAACGTCCTTTCCTGAAGCCTGAGGAGGACCATGAAGAAAAAAACAGTTTCACAATCCAGAAGCCAGATCTAAAATATACAAACTGTTATATGTTGTGTGCCAGCAGGCGTTCTCACCGTATCTCCCGTCTCTCCTTCTCACAGTTTCCGATGAAGTTTCCATACTGGCAGCCATATATGTTGTCGTGGATGTTGATGAGGAACCTCTCGTTGAACTCGAACACGCAGGGAAACTGCTCTGTAAGCTGCCACACGCACTCAATGAACTGTGTGAAGACAGGAGACACCTCTTTTGGGTCGCCGTCCAAGTGCCCGCACCTGCAAACGTCCCAGCATGTGTGAGTAACACTGCATATTTCAATAGTGATGGATTCATGAGTCATTGAGCTCCAAAAATGGAAATGCATACACTCTACTTACCTTTGTGTGAACTTATGACCCATGGAGATCCATTCTTTTTCTATTAACACCTTGAAGGAAATACAATTAAACAGTGGTCATACATTAGTGGTGAGTGCAGTCAAAATTTGTAGGGAGGTAATATGGGATATGATTATGGATGTGTGAGTAAAAAGGTCAAACAATCACGCACACGCACACACACACACACACAAATGAATAAATAGCTACTAGAATTAGCTATTGGAGAAGGGGGCCTCCCTTACCATGAAGCCTTTGATGGTGCGGTAGTACGGGTCCAGGAGGATGCCGGCCACAGAGCAGACCTGCGCCGTGCGGTCCCAGCCGTCAGAACAGTGCACCAGCACACTGGCCTTTTCATCGCTCACTGCCTGCAAAGCAACAAACACAAACACTGTATTTATATAGCACTTTTCAGGACACCTAAAGCGCTTCACAGTGAAGCGAGAACCTCAATAACCACCACCAATGTGTACTGTAGCATCCACCTGGGCAACAAAGCCCTTAAGTCAGAGAGCAATTTAGGAGGGTCCTGGTTTAAACATGCAACGTATTGTTGTTGAAAACAAACACTAAAAATACATTAATATAGATATTCTAAAGGTTTTTTTTTCTCATCTCTAACCTCCTTTAGTCTACTTTACATCAACAAAGCACAGGAGTGTATGTAAAACCACAACATTAGTTTCAGTACCTTAGCTAAAAACACCCCCGCATCCAGCACAGCCTTTATGTGTCTGAGCCAGCCCGAGTTCTCCAGTCCAGTCAGATAGTCACTCATCGAAGGAGACTTCATTGCACAAACTAAGACCAGAAACACATAGCAAGAACAACATTATAAGCTATGGGATACAAAGAGACAACAGAGCTATGTGGAGTTCTGTAACCTTCAAGTGGTCACATGGCACTCTTGCATTGACTTGCGTTGTGTACAGCGGTCACATAGAGTACAACATGGTATTAGTTTGCATGCCAACTTCAGCGGATAGCGCGACTACATGGAACACAGGCTTTTTTGAAATGACGTCAAAACTTTAAATTCTAGGTTTTAACAAACAAACAAAACACCACATAGCACATTTAAGCTAGTATGTTACAGAAAGATTTTTTTTTTTAAAGAGAACCTATTCAGCTACAAGAGACCCCCATCAGAAGTGAACACCAGACAATGAGCAACATGACTAACCCAGTCAGCCAGAGGGCTTAAAGGACAGAGGCCTAAATACCTCTGGAACGGCTGCTTCAGAGAACCGCTCGACTGGCCAAAGCCTGTGGCTAACACCACAAAAGACAGCATTTTTCTACATGAGAAAAAAACACACGCAATGTGCTTGTTGACTACTACATGTACTATATTTGTGAAAAATACTCCATAGTTTGGCCATGATGTTTTCTCTACCCTGGTAAGTGTCAGCCTGCAGTGCCTTATCAGATCAGCAAAAGGAGCTTATCTTCTGACTGTGCTTGGGAAAATCCACATGCAGCCAGAAAATGCTTTGTAGGCAGACAGTAAGGAAATGGATATATTGTTTGATATGCTAATTTACAATTACATACACTTACTACAGCATTGCATTTGACTAACCATCATACAGCTAGCTGTAACCAAAAAGAAAGGACAAAATAAAGGCAAAGTCCAACATATAGGAGCCTATTAAACAGTGGCCAACACTTCTGTGTCCACGTTTGAAGGAATTTCCTGTAAATGATTTCCCCCAATATAGTGGTGTGCTGATCATATGACCCTAATAAAGAGTTTGCAAAAACTGTCTGCAAAAATAAATGTGATAAACGCAAAAAACAAATACCTTCAAGCAGTTTTTGGAGACTGTTTCTCATAACATGAATGTTCTCAATGCCCTGGAAGTTGAATCGTATATTTGAGTAGTTGTCCTCATTCTCATAACCTTTCCCTGCAGCTCGATTGGCCATGGCATTCAGCTGAGGAAAACAGGAGAGGTGTTAGCTATGCAAAGGATTCATAAATACCTCTAAAATTTGTTCCTTACAATGCAATATACACTGTATGTTCATTTAACAAGGCATTTGGTAAAAACAAAAAACAAAACTGGTAACCAACTGGTTGTCTGTTATCAACAGACAAATCTGAGCATTCCAGCAGCTCATCAATTACGACTGCATTTAGAAACATACCACCTAGTGTGAGTGCTTATCTGCTATTGTCCATACTGATTCCCTTAAAGCTAAACGGGTCTGTGCAGTGTCCCACTGACTGCCCAGTTCTCGCATTCCCAAACAGGTTGAGGGAGGCTGTGAGTGCTACCTTAGGTCTGGTGTCCACCACGTACATGAAGGGGGAGTTGGGGTTTGCCTGGCGGATGGCCTCGAGCATCTGCTCATCCTCCAGACACCGAGCGCTGAAGCCTGACAAAGGCTGGCTGCAGCGACAGATAGTGGCCTACAAACCAACAAATAATAATAATAATAATAGCATTAATAATGATACATTTTATTGCAAAGTGTCTTTCATGACACCCTAGGTCACTTCACATGTACATATACAAATATAATTAATATAATAATAAAATAACAACTAGTGCAGTCATAAGCAATCAAATCACAGTGAGTATGCTCGTCGAAAGTGGTGGGTTTTTACTTTTAAATCATGTCCATCACCCATGATCATGTAATTCAAGTGACCTTATTTTGCTGTGTTTATATATAAATATAAATATATATATATAGATAGTAACACACTGCAATACACTTCCAGCCATTCAAACAACATTAACTACTTAATTGCTACTCCACATTAACTACTACATCTAAGACAGGTAACAAACAGTCTTCAGTCTGCAAATGCTATTAGGTTAAATGTAGACTGTGGTATGTGTGTTTTGATAGCAGGGCCTCAGGTTAACTATTAATAGGGACTGCTTACAGTCCTACACATCAACACTTCACTGACAGAGCTGCAGTCATCCAGTGATAAGCATCAGCATTTCAAATGAGAGAACCGGAGCTTTCAAGATGTCAGACTGATTTAAAGAACTTGGATATTCAAAACATCCAACAGTTGACAGCAGGTGATATGGAGTTAAAAGGGTTCTTTTCAGGTAACATTGAGGTCATTTCCCTTGTAACATTTCACAATGTCGGTGTCTGTGTAACCTGCGTTGTGTTAAACCTGCGTTGTGTTAAACCTGCGCGATTCAGCCCTGCACATGCCCGGACTTGAACCCGCGAACAGCAGCACCTTGGATCGGGAGTCGAGCGTGCGGACAATTGAGCTAAAAGCCCAGGCTACTAGCTCGCATGCCAGCAGCACTCTTGAGGTGTCGGAGAGTGAGGTTTACCAACGTTCTACACGCACAGCTAAGCTAGCTGGCTTCCGTTACATCTCCATTTATTCTTTATCAACATGCCATGTCATGTCCTCCACCTGAGAGGTCTGCATTGGCACTCACCTTGGAGTCTTTGTGAAAGTAGGATAGGGCAGGTAACCTTCCCCTACTCCTGAACTTGGCACTGCCCAGTATAGTGGCCTGGCTGGCACCTTTGGGCACTGCCAGCATCAACGGATATGTGCTACACATCTGAAGAGACAAAGAGGGTGACATGAAAGGAGATCAAATGACGAGGCGAAAGACACAACCCAGGACCTCTCAAATAAAAATCTACGACAGTTACATAAAAGTGTCAGATGTTGAGAATAAACAGGAAGCTGTGGGTTACTCAAAAAAAAATGTGCCACAATACCAATATATTTCAAGTTACCTATGTTACAGACCACAACTACTTCCTATCTAACACCCAACCTTTGATATCCTAACATCACTACAAAACTGAGAATGACCTGTTTTGTGACACTGACTCAGAGGTAAAGTACATAGCACCTCCATCACATTTAATTATAACTACAGAGATAATTATGATCAGACATAATTTCTAAGGAAAAGAGAGCAATGAATAATGCAGAAAGAGGAACACACTACCTTATAGTCCTTATTGAGTTCAGTAGTTTCCCAGTGGTCGTTGGGCAAACCCATTCTTCTGAAATCTGTGGCCAAATCCACGGTGGTCCAGCCTTCTCTCCTCTCCTCCTCATTTTGTTTGGGGTTGTAAAGAAATGCATAGAGTTCGTCGAGCTTCACTGAAACACACACAAAGATTGGGTTCACTGTTGTCTGAGTGCTGAAGAGTGTGTGTGTGTGTGTGTCCAGGAAAATGAGAAAATGAGTCAGAGGAATTTACTTCAACAGTTACGTGCACTTCAGTCAACAAGCAGCCTGGAAGCCAACCCAAATGTACCCCGCCCACAAATTGGGTCTAAAGTCGCTCCATTGAGAAGTCTATATGTAAGGGATAATGTATCCGGTCATTAGGACAATATTTTCCCAATAATGACCGGCGTTCTATACATTATCCCGCTTATTATACGGCTACTTGCCAAAACGAAAAAATAAACTCCACGATATGTCTCTTTACACTTATTTGTTACCGTTTCATCGTGGCTTTTGCTGAGAAACAAATAGTTCGCAACACACGCTAAACTTGAATCCAACATTCTTTAGAACACAGCTGATCAACCATCTGCTTTCACTTTTGAATAAAGTTCCAATGCAAGAAGTGACAAAAGCGGTCTACTTGCGGAGTGATATGAAAAACATTGACAGCGGTAATTATATGTTTGCAGCGGTAATTACATGAAAATATTTTACCGTAAAACGTTGGGAAATCCCATTCAAGTCAATGGAACGTTCTACTAGCATTGTGAAGAGCCGTATAACAAGCCCGGTTAAGATGTGTTTGGGCCAATCTTTATATGGCCTTTATTGACCCTTTCAACAATAAAAACAATATTTATCATACTTTATATGATTATGGACTGATGAACAACAGTGAAGCAGTCATCCATGTGACCTGAGTCTGCTTGAGTTGATTTAGTTTACAACAAAATCATTGCCAGTGGAGAAGCCAGATGTTTAAATTTCGCTATTGTGTCTGTTATAAAATATAATGACAGAGCAGTAACTTTATGAACTTGTTGTGCTTTTTACTAGATGAAAAAAAAAAAAACAGTGATTAAGGCATTTGAAATCCTCAATATTGAATTTATTCAGGCTGGCTTCCAGGCTTGGTTGGAACATGCCCCATGATCAAATCCAAATGGTGTGTTACTGGACTCCGTGAACGCCAAGCTAGTCAACAAGGACTCAACCTGAAGACAACAAAAGAAGGACACCTATGTTGTACATGTTATATACTGTATGTCTGTACTAATTACTCATCCCATACTGTATCTATGTTGCACACAACAAACTGCAGCAGACGTTTCTTAATAAACAAATACAGATTGCATGCAAGTATGCAGAATCATTACAGTGCATGGAAATGCACTGTACTGTTCTTCCTAGGCTTCTTCTTATTACAGTGCATGAAAATGCACTGTACTGTTCTTCCTAGGCTTCTTATTCTTATGCTTATTCTTATTCTTCTTCTAACGCACTTAATGCAGCTTCAACCGTTTAACGTAGAAACTTCATTCAATCTATGTTACGTAGGTCTTACTTAGGACATGGGTGCTATGTATTTTTCAGCTTTGTAACTTTTAGACCTTTTAAGCTATTAATTAAAAACTAATCAAAATTTCCCATTGACTTAACATTATGATTATGACATCACAATACGGCCGTTAAGCAATTAGAATCCTATGGCAGGTGTTCGGGCCACCTGGATCAACTGCCAGTCTCAGGCTTTAAGCAAACAAACTGGCCCTATTAAGACTACACATCCTGTTCAACTGCTTCCTCTGCCAAAAACTGTTTCAAAATAAAAGTCCTCACTACACTATTTCACTGTTAAACAATTTAACCCTTTAAACTACTGAAATTTTTAACTGTTCAGCCATTGTAAACTGTTACTTGTCATCAACTGACTCCTACCCACTGTAGCTAGTTAGCTAAGTTAGCTAATAACATGGTTAAGATAGTTAGCATGCTAGCATGTTAACATCTTACAAGATTTTTAGCAAAACTGCTAAAATGATTAGCTAAGTTAGCTAAGTAACATAGTTAAGATGTTAGTTAACATTTTAAGCAAAAACTGCTAAAAATGATTAGCTATGTTAGCTAAGTAATGTGGTTAAGATAGTTAAGATGCTAACATAAAATGATTAAGATTTTTTAACATAACTGCTAAAAAAAAAAATTAGCTAAGTAATGGGGTTAACATAGTTAGCATGCTAACATATTAGCATGCTAGTTAGCATTTTTAGCATAACTGCTAAAAACGATTAGCTAAGTTAGCTAAGTAACGTGGTTAGCATAGTTAGCATGCTAACATATTAGCATGTTAGTTAGCATTTTTAACAAAACTGCTAAAAATTATTAGCTAAGTAACGTGGTTAGCATAGTTAGCATGCTAGCGTGTTAGCATGCTAGTTAGCATAGTAACTTTGTTAATATTATTATCTTTGTTAACATAGTTAGCATAACTGCTAGCAAACATTAGAGCCATTCCAACTGTCAGTTATCGTCAACTATCTACCTAAATAATTTAACTATTTAAACTATCCACCTATTTAACTGTTCAGTCATTCCAACTATATTAAACCTCATCTACTTAGCAACCAATATAGTTTGTTTTTATTCTGTATGATATTTTACATCATATTTTTGCATTTTCATGCACTGTATTTCCTTCAGGAAATGCTTTTCTAGTTTTTATTGCAACACTACCTTCTCAGTCTCTAACTGAACTGAGCTGAGCCTACAAAATCATGGAGAGCATCACTATCTGTGTGTGTGTGTGTGTGTGTGTAGGCTATTACCTGGCTGAGACAAGCGCAGCAGTGACTGGTAGACATCCTGGCACTCTCTCTCTCGGGGCAGCAGGAGGTGTAGCTGGTGGAATGTCTTGCATCGGATGACCAGCGGACAGCCAGAGGTGGTCAGAGGAAGCTTCTCCAACGAGGAAATATGATGGTGCAGAATCTGCACCGCAGGAGGAAACAAATGAGACATGAGAACAGGTGGAGAAATACTTAAAAAGTCTTCATACTTCTTGATTCTTCCCTTTTTCGTGTTTATTTTGTTGTGCTTGGCTGATAAGCATGACAAAATAAACACAAAATCAAGAAGTGTGCAGACTATTTAAGTATTTCTTGACACTTTTTTTGTCATCAATATCATACAATAATACAATACCCAGGTTTCCTGTCTTGTGTTGTTCGATGTTTCCACATAGATGAGGTGAGTGGCAGTCAGGTAGATGGTACCAGTGGCTGATTTCTTGGTAGCATATCTATCAAGCAGCTTCACATGTTCTACCTACACCACAATAAAAAGGACAATATTTAGTCTATTGGAAGAAATCATTAAGGCAGACTTTTACTTTACATAGAGTACACTCTGACATAAACATACTGTATTATGCATACACTAATACATGATCCATGTGGTATTATGTGGTTTTTGAAGTCCAATCCTAACTAAATGTTGTAAACAACCTTTGTTTAACCTGTGCAACATTTGCAAACTGACCAGACTGCTGCGCTTTTACTTAGTTGCTTAACTAATCTGGTAGTCTAATAATCGCAAGTGCACTGCACACTTGTAGAAATAGGCCATGTCATTTTCATCCGGATATGCTCTGCTCTTTTTTTTTAAGGTGATGAAATAGAATAGAACTGCCAATACCCCTTCTTAATAATAGGTCTATCCTAAAAATACCGTGTAGCAACTTGAGTACTTTACTTCATTTAGCTCATAGTGTGCTGTGAGGAACTGTGTGAAAATCATGTTTTAAGTGTCATCGTGTTCTGAATGTTCTGAAGAAGTCCAGACAACGACTCTACTTCCTTCGTCAGCTAAGGAAATTCAAAGTTTCTACATCCATCATGAAGGCCTTCTACACTTCAGCGGTTGAGAGTGTTCTAACTGGTAGCATCATCACCTGGTATGGGAACTCCACAGTTAGAGATTGTAGTACTCTGCAGAGAGTAGTGCGCTCAGCTGAACGTACTATAAGAACTCAACTCCCTGCTCTACAAGATATCTATTCCAGAAGAGTACTCCTAAGAGCCCAAAAGATTCTGAAGGACTCTTCTCATCCTAACAATGGATTATTCCTACCGCTGAAATCAAGAAGACGCCTATGTAGTCACAAAGCCAGAACTGAGAGACTCAGGAGAAGTTTATCCCCAGGCCATCCGAACTCTGAACTCACACTATACTGACTTTGCACACATTCACTCCTCAGCACTCTCAAACATTTCCCAACTCTGAATTGGGAACACACCTACATGACTTTTAGCACTTTTACATCCCTCTCCCTATGCTACAGACCTTTTATTTATTTTCTTATTTCATCACACGTCAAAACACACACACACACATATCTGACTTTCTCCAACTTTTGCACATCTCCATAGAACTTTTTATTTATTATTTTTGATTTCTCCTCCATCTATCTACCCATGTCCTTGATTGCCTTGCCTTTCTGCCCCCCCCCATCCCCAACACACACACACAAAACACACACACTTACATCATCACGGTCATCACCTCACATACATACAGCACACTGCTTGCTACAGTAAGCCTCCTCTACATACTTGCTGCACACTGCCCCCCCCCCTCCCTACATACACAGCACATTGTCTTCAGGATCTTCTCCAACACACATCCTCTACATACTTACAGCACACTGCCCCCACCTACCTACCCACACACACACTACACACACACAGTCACTGCTCCACTCCCCTCCCGCCCACATCTTCACTGTCATCACTCACATACATCATACATACAGTACTCTGCAATAGTAAGTCCCTTCACCATACTTGCAGTACAATGCCCCCCCCCCCCCCCTAATACACAGCACATTGTCTCATGAGGGCTTCTCCAACACACATATTGCACGCTGCCCTCTCCCCACATACACAGCACACTATCCCATCTCCCCTGTCATCCCCCCAACACACACACCAAGACCCCTGGCAGTTGGGTTAGCCCCTTGAGCCGTGGATCTGCCCAAGGTTTCTTCCTTGGTAAGGGAGTTTTTCCTTGCCCCTGTTGCTCTTGGGTGCTCCTTGTTGGTGCCCCCCACCCAATCCCAATCCTCCCCCACCTTTCTTATGCAGCCCTTGCCACTTAATCTACTAAACCCCTCTTCTACTGCACTTTTTACCCCCCCTCATAAATGCACAAATAGGCTGACACCAGACATAATTTTACTGCATTTCTTACTTCCAGTAACTATATGCAGGTGACAATAAACTTGCTTGTATCATGCTATTTTTGCCTTTCTTTTAATTCCAGGGACTTTTAAGTGGGAAAGTATAGGCTAAGGACCCATACAGAGATATCACAAGCTGGACACCCAGCAGCTCACCCTAACAAGCCTGTATCAGGTCTCTCAGACACTAGCACTCCTGGGAAAATGGTTTGAGATGTCTAAAATGACGGTCTGTTTAGAATCAGGCAGACAAACTCCCCTCGGACCCAAACTGAACAATGCCTGTAATTTAAGAATACTGCAGGCCTAACAGGAAAAGAGGAAGGGAGATTGAGGGTTGATCCCAAGACCTGACGCTCCTATTTTGAAACACCCCAGTGGTAGCCTGGCTGCACGTACATTCTGTTTTGTTGTTTTATGAACACAGGAGAACTAGGCTAGTCTTGTTTAATCCAACATTTCTTTGAATTTTATTAACACACTTTTCTCGCAGATTGCCAATGTTCCAAATATCTCCAGGTGCAATGACGGACACGAATGAGTTAATAGCACTGCTTCATTGCTGGGATGGAATGCGCAAAGGCGTCCTCTGACTATGCTGACATGCAGCAATTCATATCCTCTGCCTTGAACAGCCTACAAAGAACACTAACTGTCGTTAGGCATACTCTGAAACAACCCAACAGATATGGTTTACTTATTAAAACATGTAAACCGCCGTGTCACATGAACCACAGATGCCTTCCTAACATGCTGTTTACACCTTGTCTCACTCAACCTACTACATCAGACATGTAATCTAAGTTATTTGAAAATAAACTTGATTACATATTCAGACAGATCGATGAAGCATATTTAAAATTCACCAACGTTAATAACAATGTTCTAGGTAGAGTAGCTAAATATGACAATCAACATGCTGTCAGTGTTTTATAAATGAACTCTCGAGCATCCTGTAAAATGATGTACCAGTGCATTTTTTGACTTTGACCACGACAAGGACGATCTCCAAAAACAAAAGCCACAAAATTCCAATTAAGTGCCTTTTTTTTAATTAATTTTCCGGAAAGGTGTCAAGCTACGGTACCTGGCTAGCTCACTAACTTGGATAGCTGCTGACATATGTTCACCAGTTGCATAGCAACTAACAAAAAGTGACAGTCTTCCCCAAACTGCATTCAAAACAGCCTACCTTTGGTGTTATTATGTGCTCCATTTTTCGTCGTGGTATATTTTGTGGTCCGTCATTCAAAACATAGGTAAATCTTGAAATGTTGCCAAATTTGCTTGGTACAACTGAGGACTATATCATTCGCTGTGCCCATTTCCTCAAGAAATCATCTCGGTATGATATTTCCTATCTAGGAGCCATTTGATCACATGACTTGTCTAAATCACGCGAGAACTCAGGTCATCAGACGTAACGGGAATTTTACGGTGTATATGTTTTGAAAAGCCAATAAAGTGAGAGGGGAGAAAGAGAGTTGGTAATCAAGGATCTTTGACTTTAACACTGTATTCTGGCATCTCGGTATTTTGCTGGCATTCTTCAAAACATTGTTTTGGAAGCTGACAGTCAGACAGCGTTTATTTTACATCGTTCAAGTCAGCCAGGGTTGAGCACCGAGGTGAAGTTAGTTTGATATTTGATATTCGGATATTCGACAGATATTCAATTTTTTTTAATGCAGCCGGTTTCCCCCCGTGTTTGCAGACAATGTACAAACAAATGACCTGTCTACTTGCTCCCAGCTGACCTACTTAGGGACCGTCTATAAAGTACCTTTTGAATTACCTTCATAGTCTTTTTTTCAATAACCAATGCAGAATAGTTATCCTATATGGGACTCATCAGACACACCTCTTTTTATAGTGACTGTGTGCACGCTGTATTTTATATGATACATATGATACATACATATATGATTATTATATATACATTCATAGCAGGGGTCTCAAACTCAAATGAGCTGGGGGCCACTTCTGCCAACGTCATCTGATTGGAGGGCCGCGTCAGTGTTAAAGAATAATACAAAAAAGAATGGCTATTTCCTAAAATGCAATGTTTTTTTTTTTCAAATACTGTATTTTCAAATACAAAACTGCAAACAGAAAGTGCAAGTCTTTTTATCTATTTTTAGACACCTGTGCTATAAAATAATGAGAAAATAAATATAAATACAAATTATGAAAAGAAACAAAAAAGCATAAAAACAGGTATGTGTGTGTTTCACACCAAATAAAAATATTTTCCTCTCATAACTTATTTAAACCTGGCATATCAAAATTTCAAAAGGCCATGGCTTGAAAGTGGTCAGAGATAAAGTCCTACTGTAAATGTAAAAATCTTTGAGTATAAACAAAAGTTTATGAAGGGGGTAAATTTACCCATCTAATTTGCCACTGGATGGTAAGCACCTCAAATTATGCACCTTTCAGTAAATACTGGATGTTGAACTATTTGAGCAGGTTTACTTTATTTTTGTCATATTACCCAAATAACAAATTAACAGGAAAACAGTAGGCCTAAGATGTAACAATAGTAAACTATTACTAGCCTGTTCCACAAACCGTTATTATAGGTCTACAATAAAGTAGCCTGGTTAAATCAGTTCCTATAGCGGGTGACTTTGTAGTTCTTCAGAGCTGTCTGTACCACGTCTATTACGGACACTATCATCACGATTACCACTGCCACCTCGAGTTATTTTGGGCAAAGGGTCAAAATAAGCATGGTATGTTTAGTGGACACCGTCGTACGCAAAGACACACCTCCATTCACAGACGCACCTTGACTATCACTGTCAATAGACGATCGATCATAATATAATCTCCAAAAGGCAGATATTCTCCTTTAGAATCAGAATAGGTGAATAGCATAGCCTACCCAAGACTTCATCACACGTGAACGTTTTTTCAACATTTGGTGTAGGCCTATTTCTGCTTTAATTTGTGCAAAACTATGGCCTGCATCGCTTCCGCATCATTACAAACAAATGCACGTCTTCATGTTTCTCGCGTGTAGGCTAATACACTGTATTTCCTGAAAACTGTGTGCAGCAATTTGGGGCTTGAATCAAGCTCTGGATGTCTAGCAACTAGTGGACGAGAGTACAAATGAGATTTGTTACCGTACTTGGATCTATCGTCTATTTTAATTAGTGTCGTTGTTTGTCGCAATTAAAAATACCCTCAAGGGCCGAATTACATTATTATTTTGAAATAGGCCGCGGACCGGAATTGGGCCGGGCGCGGGCCGGATTTGAGACCCCTGATTTATAGGCTATAGTTATTATAGCGATAATATATCATCTGTTTGTACATTGTCTGCAAACACGGGGTGAAACCGGCTGCATTAAAAAAAAAAAAAAAATATCTGTCGAATATCCAAATATCAAATATCAAACTAACTTCACCTCGGTGAGATGAGCCAAGATTCCAGAAGACAGTAGCCTGCTAGCCTAGGCAAAGATCCTTGATTGGGAAGTCTTTCCCCCTTTTCTTTATTTTCAAAGGAAAGAGGTTGAACCGATATTTGCTTAAAGGAGGGGATATACTCAAGCTTACTTCATCATTGATTGAATGGGCCTGTGACAGGAGGGAAGCTCTTTTGGAAGAACTGATAAAATCCTGGAAAAGATTAGAAATGAACCCAAGTCCTCGTTCAGTAAATCAAATCATCTTCTGGTTGGCATAATCATTTTCATGTTCCTAGTGATTTATTTGAAATTCTGTATCAACAGAAGCCCGATCGGAGCCTCAATGCAAATTGATTCTGCCTATTATTAAATCTTTAGTTAGACTTAAGACTGCATAATGCACTTTGCCTATCATTCAAATTAGGGCCCCAGTTCTGGCCTTGCACCACGTGTCTGAGGACTCTTAGAAAGACAGCAGTAGAAGGAAGGAGTGCTGATTGGGAGGTCTAAAAACACTAAAAGAACATAGTATCCAAGACCTTGAACAGATCACAGGCTACATCTGCACTATTCCGTTTTTAGTTTTAAAACAAATTATATATTATTATATATACATTTATAGGCTATAGTTATTATAGCGATTTTGGAATTATAGACCTAATAATTCTTTAAAATGCATAGCCATCGTTTTCAAATGAAATGGAACCAACAACATTTTCAAATAATTTGTTTGAGGAGCTCAAAAACACCAGAGTAGTCTAGATGACATGCAGGCGTAAATGTATCCACAGAAGAGAATACTAGGTGGCCTGAAAAGGTCACAAGGTAAAAATCTCATAAGCATCTAATAAAGGCAGTATGAATGCTGTAGTATAACCGGTTAACTAGGTCTGAAATGAAAATCAACTGTAATGCAGCCAGAGCACCGACAAAATACAGGCAGTCTGAAACAGGCCTTACCTTCCTTCTGCTTTTCCCTGTGTCTATCTATCTATCTATCTATCAGTATATATATATATACTGTATCTGTGTGTGGTGTGTGTGGGTGTGTGTGTGTGTACTGGCATCTGTGTGTTTGTGTGTGTGTGTAGTCTATGTCAGATAAAGAAGTTCTACAAAGAAGTTGACAGATTAAAAAAACAAAAACATCAGAACATTCCAAGGCTAAAAAGTAAAGTTCCCTGAGCCTACTATGTTTGAAGGAGCACTAGGTCTCTTTTGAAAATTCCATACATTTGAGTTGTGTTTGAAAAGGCATTGGTCACTTTAACACAAGAGTTGCTTAAGAGTAAGAGCATATACTCTACTTGCAAATGCATACATCAGTGAACACATTACACAGATCTACGGTGCTAAACATAGCATAGTAAACTTTTTTTCAGTTTTCATTTGGACACAATATTCTGAACGGTCTTTGTGTAAATGAGAATAATACACATTTGTAATCGCACACAAATACCATTCTGCTTGCCTGGCTTAGGGAAATGTGTTTGTACTGTATGTTTGGGTTACTTCTCTCACCTGTCCTCCCCCAACTAAACTCTCCTCCCGGGAGGCCGAGGTTGTTTGGGGGGAGGGTATTGTTCCAGGGTGGCCCATCAAGCTTTCCCTAATTGCAGGGGAGGACACCCATCGATCGGCCTATTATCATCCTAATGGGCCCCTTTAACCTTCCAGCCTCATCAACTGATAACACACAGAACGTCTGCACTCCCCATTTAACAGTAGAAACATGTCTTTCTGATAGATTTGAAAGGTAAATCAATGTAGGTTCTACAATTTATGTGGCACACAGTAATTACATCCAGAGATATACAGCAGTTCCAAGTGCAGTTCTAATTAGACCATCACCAATGGATTGCTTAGACTGGGAGTAGTGTTGAGATAATTTTTCATTCAATGTTTTACTCAATCATTAACATTTACAATTCACACACCCAAACACACACAAACACACACACACACACACACACCGTCACCCAGACATCTACATACTCACACACAGAGAGAAAGAGATAAACCCGAGCAGCTGGATAGGTCTGATCATGTCATCATGTTATTAACAGAGATTAGCACTGACACAAAGACAGTAAATTGCTATTGTCTAAGGGTCTGTGCATTAGCATTTAACAAACAATGCCAGCTCTACAGGGGTTGTGATGGTAATTTGGAAAGCCTGTCTTGCTGGTATTTAACTTGCAAATAATTTACTTTAACTAGCTGCTATGGGATTAGGTTTGGGACAGTCTGCTCAGGAGGTACATTCCTTGCAGCCTTCTGTTATGTGGGCAGATTTAGAAGTCCTAAACATAGAGAGTAAAGTTCCTTTCCTAAAGGTAAGGTTCAGTTTAAGGTCAGTCTAGGAAAATTATGTAAGGAGATTAGATCTCATTGTGCGCTGCAACAGGTATTTAATTTCACCATAGTACAAAACATACAGTTTTCTACAAATATGTGAAAGGTATTGCCAGCTGTTGATAATGATGGGCCCATACTATTCCCTGACTGTTGTAATAGCCATATAATTACAGATCATAGTGTGCATTTACTGAGAAGCTTGGATATACCATCATGACATTAGCTTGTTGTGTATATTGTTTGACAACTCAACACAGTTGTGTGGAGTAAATTATTCTGACGTTATCTAATGCAATGGTCTTATTTTCTCATTCGTTGAGCAAACAAGGATTTGTCTGACACTCGCCCAGCCACACCTTTTCATGCAAAGTGGAGCCTGGAGTTAGAGGGGGCGTCAGGCAGGCGGAGGCGGGCGCTGTACGCGGGTGGGTGTGGATAAATAGGCCTCTGTGTCAGTAGGTTGGGACCATAAATCAAACAGGACGCATTTGGATTGACTGAGGATAACTCTGGAACTCTGCCTCTCTTTTTCACCAAACTTGAAGACTATCTTTAACGGAATTACCACTCGCAGATAACAGCATGGCTAAATTAGTGACTTGCGGTTTATTGATCACGCTTTTGGACATATCTCTACCGTTGGCTGTGGAGGCTGCCGGGGAGTATTGTCATGGCTGGTCGGACTCGTACAACACCTGGCACAGGGGCTTTCAGTGCCCCGAGCAATACGATGGCGAGGAAGCGCGCTACTGCTGCGGGACCTGTACTCTTCGATATTGCTGCACATCCGTGGAGGCCCGTCTTGATCAGAGCACCTGTGATCCAGACGACTTCAGCAATGGCAAAGTCAGGACGATGACTTCAAATGGTAAGGTGTCTGGAAAACTTAAATCAGAAATTAGCCTACATTTCAACTTTCATTGAATTGATGTAGTTTTAGGAGTATTGTGTAGAAATATTATGTAGTTACCTTTGACCTCAGTATTGTATTTCAATATAAAAGGTGCCCATTCCTAATGATCAATTTCTCCCCAACAGTGCCCACGTATCTGCCATTTGTGATTGTGGTGAGTGCATTCCTGTCCTTTGTGCTGGTCGGGACAGTGGTGTCTGTGTGCTGCTGCCACTGCCTGAAGCCCAAGAGTGCAGAGCGCCACAGCGGGCCCACGCAGACCAGTCTCCTGGAACCAGGAGGGGCCGCCGCAGAGAGCCTGACCCCGTCCAGAGACTCCAGCTCCAGTGCCAGCACTGCAGGCAGGTCCACTGGCATGACCCGGCCGTCAGGGTCAGATGTTACCATGAACATCTACGGCCCCATGGGGAATATGTACCCTGCGCTGGGGGTGCAGCCCCCACAGCACTTCCCCTCTCCATCCCACCTGCCCGCACAGTTCTACCAGCCGTACCTGAACTACAGTGTGCCTCCAGAACACACCATGATCACCGCTCAAGCCTTCCTGGACAATCACTCTGTATACAGGCAGCCCCATGGGCAGCCATTTCATCAGGCCCCGATGCACACAGAGCCCATCTGCCCTGGACTTACCATTTGAGGGCTAATCTGGACCCATACGACAGCTGCCTCGTGACTAAAAAAGTATAAATCTGTAATTGTGACCACAGTTAAGTTCTTATGGTCCTCTGTGAGGTTCACCGCAATTGTTACATGCTCAGGTTACTAACAGTTTAGTTTAATTATTTTGTCCAGTAATGTTTCACTAGTTTGCTGTTATAACTGTGTTATTCTGAGCAAGCATGACCTTTTGAGCTTTACTTCTGAATAGAAGAAACACCATGACCATTTCTATGAAATGATTTCTCCTAATGATTAAAGTGTACATTAGAAATATAAAAAATAAAGCCTGTTATTTATGTTTGATCTAATGTCATGCCTCTTTTCCTCTTCTGAAACACAAAACAATAATTGGTAATGAAGGACTGTGTCCTGTTATATCTGTGTTAAAATCAAGACTTTTGGGTACCAGAAGTGTGAATGTGAAGAGTTGAGTTGGGGGTTGGGGACCGAACAGCGGGGTGGGTCAGGCACAATAGATGAGCTCAACTATCTCCCAACTGCCCCATTGGGGTCTGAATAAGAACAGGTATGGAGAGAGAGAGAGGAGAGAGATTATCTACTTGACACCAGGGGCATGGGTGGTCTATGTGGCCAGCACCGGGGAGAGCCTAACAGCCCAGTGGGAGATTAACAAGATGCGCAAGAGCTAATTAAGGCTCTCAAACTGAACCAATAGATCCAACTCAAACAAAATCAGGCCTTAGCTGACTGAAATCCTAAGTTTGACTGACATAAACAGAAATAATGCTGTTGATATATTTGTAAAAAAAAAAAAAATCCAGGCAGCATTATATGGATGTAATGGACTAAGTTCAACCTGGAGGAAATAGCTCCCCCTGCTGGCCAAAACACCTGAATGCACAGTGACAAATTGGGACTTTACATTGTTAGTTTGTACCGGTACATGTTTTACTTTTAGTGTTTATTCCATTTTTTCTTGGTTATGTCTTAATGTAAAATCTTTCTTCTGATGTCTTAAGTTTCTTTGCGACAAAGGTGATCATATCAATTGACTTTACAACATAGAATAAAAAGAGGTAATTTTCCACAGTAAATTTTGTTTAATTTGCTTAAGAGCACTCAACCACAATTCTATGTTGAGGAATAAGTAACTCTTCACATGTTGTATTTCGTTATGTGTTGAGGTATGCATATTATCAATACTGACCACTTAGTCATTTTAGACAGATTATGGTGAAACAATGTAAAAAAAAATAAATGTTTTGAATAATGTCATCAAAAGTGCAGAAACAAAAGCATGAACAACTAATATGAACACAATACATAACCGGAAAAAAAAGCCATGCCACTCTTGGGATTACAACTGGTCTTGGCCTCTGTTCTGCATTTGTCTTTTATAACATTTACTTGGCCAGCGAGCTTGTAAACAAAATTATAATAGCACTTCTATATTTCAAAATGTAAGTTCATGTATACACAACAGTAAAGCTGTCTGTGGCACGTGGGAGCTTTGGACAGAACAATACTGAGTATATTTAGAAAAGGAGTTAAGGCTGAGTATCTCTCGCATGATATCAGGACAATTCTTTCCATTATACATCATTTAGGTGTCCCATATTATGAACACTAACACTAAGTAAACTGTTACTCAAGGCATTCTCAAAAAGCTTTAAATGCTACTGTATTATCTCAGAAGCTACCAAACATATCAAAACATGTCACATCGATATTAATCTGTGGAAGACTCCATATCTAACCACAAACCAAATAAAAGTGTTCTTTGTGAATTCCTTTCAAATCCCATTTTCAAGTAACTTGATCCCAGTAAATGTCTGCAGTATTTAACTACAGATTTACAAAGGTAACCTTTTCATTCAGAATTAGTATTTATACATAGTCAAATAAAGTAAAAATATTCTGGGTCCATCTCCTGAAATGTCAACGCATAAAACAAAGCTTTCTTCATCCTTTGAATCTCTGAAAAACAAAACATGCAAATTCCAGTTTACTTCACTTTCTATTGGTACATCTGCATTGTTAAAAGTATGTTTGGGGTGTTGCTGAAGGGAACCTACGTGGAGAGCGAAGACGAGAGACAATGTAAACATTCATTCATTCGTCGGGTTTCCTCTTAGGTTTCTTGGGGTTTCGTGAGCGACTCTTTGCTTTACATAGAGGGCAGATTGGGGCATTGCGGTGAATTTGCTGATGACAGGAGAGACAAGCCTGGGGAAGATAACAATGGACAAGCTAAGACATAGCCAGTACAACACAAATAGAAAAATATTCAACATTCTGTTTTGACAAATATGAAATCATATCTGCATTTACAAATACAATTGATTTCCCTTGTTCTTTGATGTATGTGAAATTACTTGCAACATTAGCAGTGTCAATATGCTGGAGGTAAAAGATAGGGTGACCTCAACGGCAGCACTGCAGAGCAACATTAAATGTTAACATAAATAAATAGGACACATTGGGCCATTATCCTACTGACTTTGTTGCCAGATAATCACACAATACTGAGGAAGTTCTCTTCCTAACACTAGCTGTGCAGGAAGGAGTACCACCCAGCGTGGTGATGGGAAACATTAGTGATGTCTTGAAAGTTACTCCTGTTAAAGGTGCTCTAAGCGATGCCACGCGTTTATTAGGATAAAACATTTTATGTCACTTACTGCAAACATCACCTAACCAACCGCTAGCTGTCTGTGTCCTGAATACACTGTAAAAAAACGCAAACTCTGTGGACAGCACAGGCTCCAAAAACGGCAACAAAAACAACCTGGGCAAACCTAGCCCATAAAAACATAACAAACTGTTACAGAAAATCACAGACAATATGTGCGTTTAGGAGAGTTTCAATTGCACGGGAGCAGCACAGGAGGGAGGGGGAGGAAGTAGCGAGCTAGCTCTCTGTTTTCTTTGAAAGTCAACAGAAGTGATGTTACCCAGCATCGCTTAGAGCACCTTTAAATTAATAAATCCTTGCAACTCTGGCACAGTATTGTCAACATCACTATGAGTGCATGCGGGATGGAATGACCCACCATGGAACACAAAATAAACATTTGTACTGTATATTATACAATCATGTAAACATGGTGTACCTTCATGGGTGGCGGCTGCTGTCTAAATGTGGCCGTCTGTCTGGAATCTTGTTTCCTAGCAACTTGAAGCTGTTGTGCTGCTGCAGCAGCTGCTGCCAAGGATTCTGGGATAGGTGGCTCCTGAGGCTCAGTCTGCCACTCTGCTTTTTGTTTTTCAAAGTAGCTAAAAGCAACACAAAGTCATCAGAAATAAAAGAAATAAAAACAAATAAAAAAAACAAAAACAAATTGTGACAAAAAAAATACATGTGACAAAATTCAACTCACTCCAGGGACAACTTTTCCTCTTCTTCAGTGAGGTCTGGAAGTCTGTGTAAACCGAGTGTCTTTCTCAGTGCGTCAACATGTTCTTTCAGAGGCTTATATTCATCATGGAGTCGGCGAGTTGATTCTAGCAACTTGTTCAGGTCATTTTCCGATTGCTTTATTGTGTTCTCCATCTATAGACAATACATTTCAGTAAACTCAAACATGCAGATGCATTGATTGAGATTCTCAACAATGCACTGGACAGTTAAAGCAACACCAAAGAGTTTTTTTGTACCTTAAAATAATGTTTCCAAAATCGTATCAGTGGTTCATCAACTTGTAACAGTGTAACCGGCACTTCTGCATTCGCTTTGCGGCCCTCTATCGGCTATAACCGCACTATGTAAGTTTGCCAGATCGGGTAGCGGATCTGTAGTTCGATGGAATGAGACATAAGAAACTACAAATTTGACTTGCATCTGATGTCGCAATACATCGTCCTTTCATAAATCGTGCAACATATTCTACCTTGTCTGTGGACATCATTATTTGCAAAGCCGGTGCTGGATAAACACATAGCGTGCGTGCGACAGAGGGAAAGTTATTTGGTGTTGCTTTAAAGTATGAACCTCTGGAGCTGTGATGATTAACCACACATTATACTGTTGCTTTACTTACTGTACTTATACATTGCATCCTTAAATGGAGAAATGGTGAACTATACTTCTGTCATTATTTTTTATGACTATGCAGAGAACACTAGCACAGAAAAGACCAATCAACACACTCATACAACTCCTATCCCTACACCCATAGGCCTGTTGCCAAAATATGACTGAATATGTTCAGCTTTGTGTGATTCATCTGTGTAACTTTAAATTATCTTACCACGTTAATATCTGCATGGATGAGCCTGAGTTCCTCCACATGGGCCATTTTCTCCTGCAGCAAAAGGTCCATCTCTTGTTTATACTCCTTTAGATGCTTCTCCTCAGATTCCAACGCCTCAAATTCAGTCTTCAATCGAGACCTGAGTTTCTCCATTTGTACTGTCTTATTTCTGCACACACCATTTAAATTAGTCACAACCCGGAACTTCCGGAGAGTTTCACAAGTGAGTCCGTTTTATTAAGTATATGGGCTTGTTATGATCGTGTAGCAACAATGTAACAGGTAAATGTAACAAAGTAGAGAGACGTAACGATATTCCAGCCATGTGTATATTCAGTAAGCCCCTCTTACAACGTCTGCGCTTCCAGTATAATTATGATTTACTTACACTGCATTAGACTAAATTACACTGCATTAAACTAAATTAGAGTAGTAGGCCTACTACTAATCCCATCACAATGGGTAAACTGATTTGCATGAAACCGACAAGGCTAGCTAATTTGCTATCTATTTACCAAAAAGTGGTCAACAGACAAACACAAACGCAGATGGGAGAAAACAATGGCACATGTATGAACAGGAATTTGTGAAAATATCAAGCAAAGCAACGTATGGCCAGTAATTATTAGCCGGAAATTATAGATTAGTAGACATGCTAAGTTAATGGTTAGCAGTGTGGTGTGGACAGAATTACATCTGGGTATCTCGCACGTTCACAGTATGACAACTCAAGGCCAAGAATATGCTTCTCGAATTACTTGAACACAAAGCCAATTACCAGATCAATTAATGTTATATCGCCCAACGTTAGGTGTGAGTACAATGGCAAGCTAGCTAACTTGTCAGCTAGCCATCTCTTAGCCAGATGTGAAAATCCGAAGTTCGATAAAGTTTCTAAAGTAATGTAACATAATATTTGAAAACGTGGTGATATTACCTTATTTCTTTTATATTTTCTAGTTTACACATAATATCTTGCTCATCTGCCATGACGGTAGTTGTCGCAGGCCGGAGTGTGTTAGCTGGTGAAGCAGAGGGAGTACAGATTTCCAAGTCCAATGAGATAATGGCTAGCACCCAGCTGTGGCAGGCAAGTGGAACACGCCAATGATAGCTTACACCTCGCAGGCTCAGCAGGTGTTCGCCTGCAACAGCTCCCATCGGTTCATCTCACGTATAAGTATATATCGTAACACCCCCAATTATCAACACTTTTGTTGATACATTCTAAAACAACGATGTTTTTAACACTTCAAAATAACATTTAAATGAACCTTACATTTTTCAGTAGCCATAGGTGTGTAGATTTGAACAAAATCTGGTTTGGTAACGGGACCATTTACTGCCTGAAATATCCGATTTTGTTTACCACGCTCGGAGGTATAGTGCTGGCCTGATGGGTCGCCTATTTACGCCGTTTCAACGGCACATAAACGGTTAGACCGAGAATTCTCGTCATGAAATTAAAATTCCACTGGACCTCAAGCGGTTGTGTAGGTCCTACACGCAGCCTTACAACACTATTTACAGCTCTTCGAGTCCCGGTATGTCATTTTTGGTACATAGCTAATTTAGATACACCTATGGTGTGGGTTTGCGTTTCTGTAGGAGTCCGCCGTCTTGGTTTGTATAGAAATGGATATTACACGCCTACACGCAAGACGGCGGAAATACTGGACCGACGGTAATAGGGGGAGTTCCGATAAGTATACTCTTTTGATCCCGTGAGGGAAGTGTGGTCTCTGCATTTATCACAGTCTATGAATTAGTGAAACACACTCAGCACACAGTGAACACACAGTGAGGTAAAGCACACACTAATCCCGGCGCAGTGAGCTGCCTGCACACAACAGCGGCGCTCGGGGAGCAGTGAGGTGCCTTGCTCAAGGGCACTTCAGCCGTGCCTACTGGTCGGGGTTCGAACCGGCAACCCCCGGTTGCAAGTCAAAAGCGCTCCAGTAGCTAGGCCACGGCTGCCCCAAATAAGTGCACGTGTCGTGTAGAAAGCCAAAGGTCATACTTTTTGGACCGGTTGCATAGACAGCACAGATTAAATTCCTCGACACATTGCCTTTTTTTTGTGTCTGTAGGGACTGAGCCTGTAATTCTGTAAGGTGCTCTATGAGTGAGTATCATGGCATGGTGATCACTGATGGTGCAATTAAGTAAGTCCAACAGTGCAACAGTGCAAGAATTAAGTGTAGAGACCAGCATACAATAAATATGCACATGTAAGAGAATAATGTAGACAAAGTAATATAAAAACTATATCAGTGCAAGGATAGGTTGAAGTAATAGGGTTACAGCCAGTATTAGGTATGGCCACAATCCAGGCTGTGGAAGGGAGGAGGGTTATGCATGTGCTTATATAGCATGTAAACAGTGGAGCAGTAAAACAGTAGGCTAGATTTTGTTCAAATTTACACAACTATAGCTACTGAAAAATGTAGGGTTCATTCATCAAATGTTATTTTGAAGTATTAAAAAAACATTGTTTTAGAATTTTCGAACGAAATGGTTGGAATTACGTTTACGATATTGTTTTTAGGAAATTATGCACGTCCGTAGCTTTTTGTTGCATTTGTTTTGCTTGACATAAAGCTTGGTATTTTTAGTTTGTTTGTAGGCTACTGTATCCATTCTATGCAACCCTAAACGTTGGCGGCATTTGTTCGAGATTGGCTACTTTTTGAACGCTCTGTACACGCACCTACAACTCCCTTTGCCACTAGAACAGCGACAGGGGGCGTCCGACTTGTTGCTAAGATACAGTCTGTGGGGAGGCAGCCCGAGTGATGAAGGGAGGAGATGATGGATGATATTTCACCAGCGCTATTTGTTTGCCGTTATGTTGGGGATAATAAAAACTTGATTTCACTTATTTTCTTTAGATCTGGCTCGTGAAACCGCACGCTGCACTCAGTTCGTTCCATTGCAGGTGTGCGCTGTGATCATCGGTTGCAAAATTACTATAATAAATGGTTTTGGAGCTGGCAGCGCCCGCAAGTGCAGGCCCTTTGCTACAGCGCTCCATCCCGCATATCGAGCGTGTTTTCCGGGTTAGGGTCAGCTACTGCTCCGCTGAGTCAAACTGCGACAGTGCTAATGGAAGCAACTCAAGCAACAGTATCACTGTAATTATTCAGGACGGCAACGAGGATGACTGCGTCAAAGCTAAAGTAAGAGCATGCTGTAAACTGTTCTTTTCCTTTATGAACATTTAGCCCATTGCTTGTTTGAGCAGCTATATTGTTAGCTAGCTAACAGTAGACAACGTTGTTCAGTGTTCTTGTAGTTAGCTGGCTACTACTAGCCAGGCTGCATTGCTTACCTTTGTAGAGCAAGTTACTTGCTAGCTAGATTGAACAAATCAGAACTGTAAATAATGTTATCTAATGTTATGTGTTGTGCTTTTGTGTTCGGTTAGGTATGACAATTCTCAATGGACTTCTATCAACAGTTTTTGAAGTTGCTGTGTTTATATAGTGATAATGCGCACGAGTAATGTACAAATCCATTATGTTTTTGAGCTAGCTTAAAGTAACACTAGCTAACGATAGCTAACGTTATACATATGGCACGATGCTCACGACTTGTGTTTTCAACCGTATCTTAATTTGCTCTGATGTGGCTAGCAAGCTACATCGTTTACTAGTACCGCTGTGTTGTCAACACAGTGGTCACCTTTTGGAAATTGTCTTCTGCTTGGTCACAATTAACACTGCATCTCATCTGACATTTGGCAGCTGCATTCCCATGGACATCGTGATGTTCATGCCATTCAATTTAGCCTTAGGTTGCCTTTAAAACACCGAGTATTTCCTGTGCTTTTATGTAGACAAAGTTGTATTTTATATTTGGAGATGCAGCTGACTAATAATGACGTCCTACTCACTGATCATAGACATTCTCTACCTCAGGCCAGCTGTGGTTATTTCCGTGACTTTTGCTAATACTGCAATGTCAACCAGCAATGTATCATCGACTGAACTAGATTTACTGAATGAGTACAATGTATAAAGGCATAGGAAAACATTTTGTCCACGTTATTTTCTTTTAACGCTTGTTGACATTTAACGCATTAGCAAATTGCTTTGATATTATCGTAAGGTAGGCTATTGGAAGTGTGTGTGTGTTTTTGTTGCATAAAGTCGTCTGTTATGCACAACCAATTTGTTATTCATCTCTGATACTTTGTGCAAGTGTAGTTGTCCACATTGCCATTGCAATTCATCAGTCATGTACCTTGCTATATAAAATGCTGCTGCACACAGGCAAACCGGGCCTGAATTGAGCATGCAATGCAGCTCCACTGAGGATCTGATTCCACTTGTTGCTATGAAACAAACCTGTGTGTGTGTGTGTGTGTGTGTGTGTGTGTGTGTGTGTGTGTTGGAGTGGTGCTTGAAAGCTCTGTGGCCTTGCTGGGTCTCAGCCTGTGATGGGGATGTGTTGAGGGGAACAGAGGAAAGGAGAAGACATAAGAGCAGTGAAGAGATTAAGAATTGAAGAAGTGGTCCCAGAAAAGCACAGTTAGTCACTGAGAAGGAGTTGGGAGTAAAAGGATCTCTCATTTATGATGAAATGTGATGTGGAAGTTGCATGGTGAATGTTGCTGGGTTCTGTCCACTAGAACAGTTTGTTTAGGCCGTTATCTGGCAATAACAACTCTAAAAACCAAGACTCCAAAGCACAGACATGGACAAAAGGAGATACAAAATTGTTGTGCACTTAGAAAGGCTCAGACTTATTGACTATTTGCAATTTCAAATAACACCAAATTATTCATTGGCTAAGCTATAAGGCTACTTTTATAAAATTGGCTTTGACTTCAGGGGAAGCAGAGAGTCTCTCAGCCTTCCTTTAGAATGCTCCCCCAATCTTTCTTATACATTCAGTCTTCCTCACCGTATTGTTAAGCTGACCACCACTACTACCTAGTCATGATTTATAAACACGTCATTGTAGAATCAGGCGCATTGTTAGTTCTGAAGGTGAACATTCCTGATGATGACATTCGCTTTAGTTCTGCCGGAGGAGCGCGCTGCTCTTCCTCAGTGTAAAGTGAGCTGTTCGAGCGCAGCGGCACGACGAGCAACCCTGAGCACAGGCTGTGTCACGATTTCAGGGAACTCCTTTATTCAGCATGCTGCATTTTTTTTTCTCTCTCTCAGTAGAGAGGGAGCGAGAGATAGGGGGAGGGAGGGAGGGAGAGAAAGAGAAAACAGAGGGGGAGTTCTGCATGTGTCGTAAGCTGGTGATTTCCCCTGATGTGTTCTGTTTTTCTCCATAAGCTTTTTTTTCTTATACTAATTCCATCCCAATTGCTCAAACTAATAGATTTATGCAAGGTCTGCCTCTATCTGTGATAAGCTGTTCCTTTAATGCGGATGTTTGTTTTGTTTTTAGAAAAGCTCCAGAGAGAGAAAGTGTGTGTGTGTGTGTGTGTGTGTGTGTGTGTGTGTGTGTGTGTGTGTGTGTGTGTGTGTGTGTGTGTGTGTGTGTGTGTGTGTGTGTGTGTGTGTGTGTGTGTGTGTGTGTGTGTGTGTGTTGCTGTTCCAGGGCTGCCTAGAGAACGACGGACTGTGTGTTGTGTTAGTCGTGACTGCTAAAAAGCAGTTAGCTGATGACAGTGCAGCGTTGCTAGGCAACCAGTGTCATGAGCAGAGCTCTCAGTGCTGGATGGCAGTATCTGTTTGTGCGTGCGACGGGGGAAACACGCATGTGCTGCCCCAACGCACGCACAAGCACCACTATTATCTCCTTTTGCCACTTAGTAAAAGCCTGCAGGTTTGGGCTTTTTGCATGGAGCAGTTAGACCATCAAGCAATCTGCCCATTTACTCACTCTCGGATAGATGACACTGTCATTTGTGCTCATAAAAATAGAATTGTGAAATAAATGCAGGAGCACATGGAAAGATCTGCTGAATAAATCAAATAACTCAGAGTTCAGTTTCACTCAGTATTACGGTACAGAGTTGATAGAACCTGATATTCTTCAGGCTATTTCTGATGCCCCACTTGTACCCTGGCAATGTTCTGTTCAAGAACACTGTTACTGTCACTGTTAGGTTTGTTTGAACCTTTTGTTCAATAGAGATTTGGTGAGCTGGTATATTGATGAAAAGCAGTGTCGTGAAAGATAGCAGGTTGTCCTGTACTGTACACTCAATTACATTCCACGGGAAACTGTCATGGCATCATTGTAATTGACAGGTGCTTGATGATGATGATGATGATGATGGTGGTGTCATTATATTGCTGTGGTGCGACTCTGGAACAAGTGCTGATCATCATTCATTCTGTCCGCCCTCTCTCTCTCACTCTCCCCCTCTCTCTGTTCTTTTTTTCCCCTTTCTTTCACCCCCCCACACCTCTCCTCTCCTCAGGAGTACATAGTGTCCCTGATTGCTCCTGCCCACCACCGTCGAGTGCGCCTGACTCTGTCCCTGCACCGGAGGCTGCAGACACTGCACTCGGCCATCGAATATGAGACAGGCGCTGTGCTGACGCTCCGCGAGCATGCCGTGGTACTGCAGGGCGGAGAGGCTCAGGTGACCGCCGCGTGGGCCATGCTGCAGCAGCGGCCCAGGATGGAGCCACGAGCGCCGCGCCGCGAGCTGTTGCCGACACTATCGGCCGCTACTGTAGCCACAGTCACAGCCGCCGCAGCCACCGCCACCGCCGCAGATTCTGAGGAGGAGGAGGACGAGGAGGAGGAAGAGGGAGGGGAGGGCAGAGAGGAGGAGGAGGAGGAGGAGGAGGAGGAGGAGGAGAGGAGCAGCTCGGAGAGCGAGGCGGAGCAACAGGCCAAGGTCGGTGAGGGAGGGGGCGGGGCAGCAGCAGCAGGAGGAGGAGGAGGAGGAGGAGGGGTTGGAACGGGCAGGAGGAGAGAGCCACTAATGGCAACCAAGCCTCACCGGCAGCTGTGCCGGTCACCCTGCCTAGACCGGCCCAGCTTCAGCCAGAGCAGCACCCTGCAGGAGCTGAGGGCCGAGGACGGCAGCCGCGCTGGCCCTGGAGCCCCAGCAGGGGGCCCAGCACGGCAGGCCAGCGAGCGTGACTACCAGTCCAAGATGGACTTCGCGCTCAAGCTGGGCTACTCGGGCGAGCAGGTGGAGTCTGTGCTCGGCAAGCTGGGCTCCGGGGCGCTCATCAATGACGTGCTCGCCGAACTGGTCAGACTGGGCAACAAGGGCGAGCTGGAGGCCCAGGGTGGTTTGGGGCAGGCCACATTGGCCCCCCACGGCCCCGGGGTCAAGGAGGCGGTCAGCCCAGAGGCCTCGCTGGAGGAGGAGTCCGTGGATAGCTCGGACAACCTGAGACCAATCGTCATTGATGGCTCCAATGTAGCCATGAGGTATGTTTCTTTATTCTTCTGTCATATACAGTTCTTGTCAACTAGAGGTCTTGTCAACTCTTAACTGCCTCAACTGTAAAGCAGTTTGGGTCAACTTCTGTTGTTTTAAATGTGCTATATAAATAAAGTGACTTGACTTCACTTAATGTGTTTAGTATAGTTGTAATAGCAAAGACTACCAGGAACATTTTGGGAGCATAGCTTGGTTTCATAAGGTTATCATTTTTCTCTGCTTTTGTATACTGGTTTGAGTGCTGTAATGGTTTTATGGTTTAATTGCATGCTAATGCAATATCAGCAGATGTGATTGTCCGATACTTATCCAGCATGGTCTATGGAGCCTAATCCACACACTTCTTTAAAAGCATTTTTCCTCTAGTTTTCATCAGTCAGACTTTTAGGGCCATTAAATATAGTTTTGATTTTTGCAATCTTTGGGAGCAAGGCTCACAGCCTATGTAAGTATGTAATTTTGTCTCGTAATGTTTTGTAGCCATGGAAACAAAGAGGTTTTCTCCTGCATGGGGATTCAGCTGGCAGTGGATTGGTTCCTGGAGAAAGGCCACAAAGACATCACAGTGTTTGTGCCTGCGTGGAGGAAAGAGCAGTCCAGACCCGACGCCCCCATCACAGGTAGCCCGCCACGAGTGGTGCACGTGTTTGAGTGTGTGTCCACGTGTCTCGGAAAAACATCACCGTAGGAGAGTGGAAACAGTTTTTTTTTTTCCCCCACTCGATTTAGAAGAAAGTGTCTTTTTACAACAGCTAACAGACAATCAGCAAAGCACAGAAATTTCACTGCACATCAACAGCCATGTCTAAGGCATTTGGACCATGCTCTATAATATGAGCAGCTGAAACAATCCACTAGCATATCATAATATTATTTTTGACTGTAGCCAAGAGAAAGCTTTGTATTTTAGAAGTACCAGTCTGTACTAGTACTAGTAGGTTTAGAGGTACTAGTCTGAACATATTTTGACAAAACACTTTTGCTCACTCCACATAGCCCCTATAATCCTTAGTACCCGTTTGTGCCATTTTTATTAAATTCATTTTAAGATGAAGTTTTAAGAAGTTTCTTTACATTTCAGTGTGACTGTTTTGTGTTTGGCGTGAGCAGATCAGGAGATTCTCCGGAAGCTGGAGAAAGAGAAGATCCTGGTGTTCACCCCCTCCCGCCGCGTTCAGGGACGCCGCGTGGTGTGCTATGACGACCGCTTCATCGTCAAGCTCGCCTGCGACTCCGACGGCATCATCGTCTCCAACGACAACTACCGCGACCTTCAGAACGAGAAGCCGGAATGGAAGAAGTTCATCGAGGAACGCCTCCTCATGTTCTCCTTTGTCAATGACAAGTAAGCCTGCCGAGTTTCCACGGTTACTGGCTCCTTTCAGGGTCTCTCTCCCTCTGATTCCTGCGTTAGACCCTCTGTTTAATCTTCAACTGGCTCCGACCGGAACAGCTTTATTGACGTGCCTGTTGTCATTAACTTATAAGTCCCACGAAATCATAACATAACCTCTGGACTTGGAAACATAATAAGAATCCCTCTGTGTCTACCCCGTGGCAATTCACATTTTATTCTGTGAAGATGTATTGATATTATTAGATGGGAAGTAGATTAAAAAAAAAAGGTTTATTTGTTTCATGTAGGTTTATGCCTCCGGATGACCCTCTAGGAAGACATGGTCCCAGTTTAGAGAACTTCCTACGGAAGCGTCCGGTGGTACCTGAGCACAAGAAGCAGCCTTGTCCTTACGGTGAGTAGCCACCCTGCAGCTCCTGTCCTGCTTTATCTGTCCATTGCCTTTGCTTTGCGTGTGGATCAAATCACGGGTCCGCCTGTTCGCCTGACTTTAGGGAGGGTCTGGTCAGGCCCTTTTGAGACGGTACCAAGAGCACTCATGATCCGAGATGGTTTAACCACACGGGGATCATTTACTTACCCAGAGAACATCTGCAGTTGGAATGTTTAATCCGTGGTTTCACAATACTAAATTGAATATCTAATTTATGAGACTGATATTTTTTATGACCTGAACACTACTTCACCTGACAGGTATTATATAATGGCCACAAGGTACATTCGTTTTTATGAACAACGATACAACATTGTTGTAATTATCAAAAATATGATTCAATTATGAGTTTATGATTATAGTAAATTATTAGGTGATTACCCGGTACATTATTTAGTGTGCCATTAACAGAAATATGATATTATGTGAAAGAGCTCAATACCCTGACGCCTGGTTATTGTATTCCTGGCTTTTTAGCACTAAGAGGTGACAGTACCAACTTTCACATGATAAGTCACCTTTTTTTTTTACCACAAGCGCCATCTGACAATGACAATATTTTACAAACACAGGCATAAAAATCGCAGAAGGAGCGCAACACCCCTCTGTGCAAGCAATCACCACTACTGTAAACAGAAAGCTGTGAATGATTTGTGACCTCAGTGGCCTTTCCTGTGCAAAGTGTCATGTTCTCTTGACAAATGATATAAATCTGAGCGTAGATCTCAATGTACTGCTTAGGATGCCAGCATTGTCAGTCTTGATGTAATCATCATCTACAAAATGGCTATGACCAAATATATCTCGTACAGCTTGCTTCCTGTCTGCATTCAGTATTTATATGTGTTAGAATATCGTCTATCTGAAAGCACAACAAAGTTACTTTCATTTTAATATTGCTTCCCTCTCTATCTTTCAGCCTGGACTAAAGGTATGAGTAAACCAAACATCTCTATTAAATCATAGCTTAAAATCATTTATTAAATGGTTAATATACGTTTTTTTGTGCAGATGTCAGTGGTGTGTTAATGGTTCTTTTAGAAAGTAGCCCACAGAGTGTGCAAACGTAAAGTGGATTTCCTAAATCAATATTAATATCTGACATTGCCTCATGATGTCTTTAGAAAGAGTTGACAAAATAATTACTCTGCTCACAACAACAGAGGTAGATTATATATATTTTTGGTGTGTAGGGTAACTGTTATTTTGAGAACATTTTGAGGGTTTTCATTCACAATTCAAGATATAGTAGGGTAGATGGAAAGCCTAGGCTAGTTTTATGAGTTATCAATCGTTTAGTATCACAAAACTGGATTAGAACTTATTATGTTAATTGCCCATATTGAATCACTAGGTTTGAATAGTCAGATCAAAAGCTTACAGACAGATTTGAATGTCTGTTGAGTTAGATTTAGTTAAAATTGTAAACTTCCCCATATTGTTGACTTGAACAGAACATGTTCTCAGTACAATTGTCCTTTTCCTGCTATTTATCATTATGAATGATATGTTATACATCATTAAGCTAGGAGATTAAAAGATGATTGGCCATAAACTGAATCATAATTACTGGTGGCCTTTTAATCAGTGGAGTTTTTTCTCATTTTTCTCATTTTCTCATTGGACCCCATTGCTTCTCTTTCTAATGTCTGTGCAGGAAAGAAATGCACCTACGGTCACAAGTGCAAGTACTACCACCCCGAAAGGGCCAACCAGCCGCAGCGGTCAGTGGCCGACGAGCTCCGTGCCTTCGCCAAACTCTCGGCGGTCAAGACAATGAGCGAGGGAGCCCTGGCCAAGTGCGGGACCACGGGCAGCATCACCTCCAAGGGCGAGGCAGGCTCGGAGGCCAAGCGTGTGGCGCCCAAACGCCAGTCGGACCCCAGCATCCGCTCGGTGGCATGTGAGCCGGAGGAGCGTCTGTGTCCGGCGCGGAAGGCCGAGGCCAGCTCGGTGCCGTCGCTGGTGACGGCGCTCAGCGTGCCCACCATGCCACCAGCCAAGAGCCACGCGGCTGCTGGCGCACTCAACACGCGCTCGGCAAGCAGCCCCGTGCCGGGCTCCATGCACTTCACCCACAGCCTGCTGGAGCACGCGGGCAGCGTCGGGTACCCGCCCATCCTGGTGACCAACAGCCACGGCGCCTCGGTGGCCTACGGGGAGCCCTTCCCCAAGTACGACTCGGTGGTGAGTGACCACGGCTACTACTCCATGCTCAGCGACTTCTCCACTATGAGCCTGGGCAGCATGCAGGGCCTGGACAGCTTCTGCAGCCTGGAACAGCCGGAGCCCGGTGGTGGTGGTGGTGGGGCCGGCACTTACCCCAGCCGCCCGCCGAGCCTGTGTCCCGAGCCCTGCCGCAGCCACTCGTCCGACTCGTTCTCCTCCTACGGGGACTCGTACCTGAGCTCCATGGAGGGATCCATGGACGATGGCGGCGGGGGCATGAAGGGTCAGTCACAGCAGCCTCCGCCGTCAATGGCCCAGACGCAGTCGGTGTCGCAGTCGCGGCTGCAGGCCTTTGCGCACGGCTTCCACCACGAGGCGCTGACGCGCGTGCAGAGCTATGGCTCGGACGAGCCCAAGCCGGGCCCCCGCAAGCAGACGTCGGCCCACCTGGTGCCCCATGTGCAGCACGCAGTGGTGGGCGCCCGTTCCAGCTGCCCCGGCGACTACCCGCAGCTGCCCCAGAACGTGCTGCCGCCCTCGGCGTCGGTGCTGACGTCGACAGCGTCGTGTCCGGCGCCGCAGGGCCGCTCGCTGGGCATGACGCGCATGGACAGCATCTCCGACTCGCGGCTATACGAGAGCAACCCGCAGCGCCAGCGGAGGCCACCGCTGTGCCGCGAGCAGCACGCCAGCTGGGACCCACTGCCCTGCGGCATCAACGAGCAGGCGTACGGCTATGGCGGCTACGGCCTGACCGGCGGCCTCATGCCTTGTTGCGAGCGCGTCATGGTGCGCAGCATGCCCGAGAAGATGGAGCAGATCTGGCGCTCGCCCTGGGACACCCCGCCACCTCCGTCGCACCAGGCCAGCGGCGCCGGACACCCGATGGACCAGCAGGAGCGCCATCCCATCCCCGAGCACCAATACCAAACCTACCGAAACCTCTGCAACATCTTCCCAGCCTACGTAGTCCACACGGTCATGGAGAAGAACCCGCACCTTACCGACCCCCAGCAGCTGGCCGCACTCATCGTCTCCAAGCTGCGCCACTGAAGGTGGGCTGGCAACCTCACCGCATCCGCCCACCTCTGCCCGCGACTGCCCACGCCTGCCCACGCCTGCAGGGGTCAGGGAGAGACAGGAGACACAGGAGAGATTTGCTAGCAAATGGAAATCTGGTTTTGTACGAAATATCTACAGTCAGTATATATATATATATACATATATATATATATACAGTATATATATATTTCAATATGTTGCTCGTCTTTTAAAATCGTCTGAATCTGGACTGAAAGCTCTGTTTTCTCCTGGATCCTACAGATTAGCAATCCTGTGAAGTATTGTAATTATCTTAATCGTGTTTTGTATTTATTCCAATGAGTATTTTTGCGTATTAACGTGCATGCCCAGCATTTTTGCATTAGTACCACAATCATCTAAATGGATTTAGACTAGCTACAAAAGCTCATTTTTCTGAGCTTAACTGGCCAATTTATTGTCTCGTTAGACACAGATGTAATCATGATCTATTTTTGATGTCTGAAATGAAACAGACGAGGGTGTTTTTGCACGTTTTGCAAACCGTGTCGATTCTTACACCCGTTTTGCAAAGAGTAGATTTCTGCCTTACAGCTCGGACTAGGCCAGGTCTGAACTCCTGTTGGTTTTTATTGTTGACCAGTGGATAAGACACGATGTTTCGGAAATGCCCCGACATTCCGTCAATGTCTTGTAGCTGCATAGGTCAGTGAGGCACCTTTGAATTTATAGGAGGACTCTTGCATTCGGTCATATCAAGCTAGTCAGACTGGTAACAGTAACTGGCTTTAATAGGAATCATGTAATTGTCCAGGCTTATTGAGATAGAGATATATTCAATTACATGGTACTATTGAATGAAAATGGCATGCAACTTTAGAAAACAGTGTGTTTGTAAGGAATGATTCGTAGATTGTCACTAAGACCTGCACCAAACGTAGTAGAGCACCATTGTTATTTATGAAGCGATGAGCTAGGAGGAGAAATGGAACCTCACAACACACTAACATCAGCAAACAGTTTGAGTGTGAGTACTTCTTTGGAGCTAGCCATGCTGTGGTATGCATCAATACAAATTCCACAGCAGAAATTTTTGGGAGTTTAACCGCTAGCTATCGTCTGTAAAGAAATGCTTAATGAAGCCTGTGCACAAATCTACATACACAGTTAGAAGGTCTTGAATTGGGCATGTGACATTGTTGATGTGGTGGACTGAGTGAGTCGATTCCATGAGTGTTCTAGTTGAGGTGAGGTTGAGCAGTGTGGCCTTACTGGCATCTCGGCCTTATAGTTTAAGACTGAAGTGTGGACATCACCACTATTGTTCCTTTTCAAACGCTGAGTAGAGGTTGAAGTAGAGGTCGACAGAAGCAGGAATAAGTCTGTGAAGTTTCTTTGACGTAGAATCCTCCTGTATGTCCGAAATAGGAATGGGGTCATTCCACGTCAATTCAACCAGGGCCCACGCACTTGGGTCTCAAAAATTCTGAAAAAATTCACACTGTAAAATTACTTTTATGTTTTATGAAATATTTTCCAAGATACAGCCAGTTTTACAGGGGGAGGGGGTTGTCGATTTTGTTCACAAGCCCATAGCACAAGAACTAAACCAAAAACTCCAAAAATTAAAAATTTGATCAACTTTGAGGGACAGCTATGACCATGCAGGATCATCCAGACCAAACGTGATGATTTTGCAGTGTGTCTTCTGGGTAACATAGGTAATTTTTTCAGAATATTGAGACCTAAGTGCATGGGCCCTGGTTGAATTGACGTGGAATGACCCAATGACTAAAGTGTTTCTGCTCCTCTGCATCGGTGGTTTGAAGACAAACGAGGAAGCAATGACTGAATAATGTGTATATGCAAAGTGACTCAGCATCTTTGCAAGTACATTGTGACTGAGGAACCTTTTTGTGCAAATAATTTGAAGTCGGGACAGGAATGCGGATGTACCTCAGAGCGTGACATGGTAACTCTTATCGGGAACTCTATTGCCTTATCAGGGAAGGACTTCTCCCATGACCGTTTTGTGTTTTAGAGAGGTTTCCTTGTGTACAGTACATGTTCAAGCTTGATAAATAGATCAGTATTTAGAGTTTTATTTTTCTCTCCATCATCGGTCAGATTCTGCCACTTTATTTTTGGTAGACTTAGAGTGAGTTGAAAGCCAAATGGACCAGTGCATAATTTGGTCTCAGCAAAGGCACCAACATACACAGAAATACTCGCTCACTCACATACCATTGTGCAGACACATTTTGAAAGCCTCAACATTTACATATTGACATGCAAAGACACAACCACATGAAGCCATTTTTGAAAGACAATTGTAAGCTGCTTGAAACAATGCCAAAAAAGAGAAGAAAACATGTAATCAAAAGTGTGACGTGAACTTTGTTTATTTGTTTTGTTTTACACAGACGATGGGGTTAGCCAATGGACATCAAGGTTATGGCACCAATTGTGTACAGTGTAGCTGGCTGCTATGCTTATAGCATAATAATGGCTGTAGGTTCAACCTAAGTGGCCATAGGTTGATGGTAATGGTGGGGTGAGTTTGCATGCTGTTAGGACTCTAACGATCCACAGCTGTTTGTCTTGTAATGGTTATGCATAGGATGTGTCAGAGAGTCAGGCTTTGGAGCAGTTTGATGTGTCCGTGTGAGGGGTTGTCTGTCGTAGGGGGAGGAATGGGAGCATCTTGTCAGCAGAGAGCTTGCGAAACAAAAAGCACCTCTTTCGTTATTGATGCTGAGGGACAAGCTCTCGTATTCCTTCCCTCCTATAATGACAGCTGTTTGGACTCTTCTTGAATGTTCTTGCTCCAGAGGAACATTCTGGGCGTCGCTGACTTTGGTTTCTGTCTTTCTTTCTCTTTCATTCTTTCATTCTTTATTTCTGTCAGTCTGTCCTTTTTGTCTCTCTCCTTCCTTTGGTTTGTTTTCATGAGGGGTTTGTGTTGGCCGCGTTGCGTCCCCTACGGTCACCTCATGAGAAGGTGTGACACACTGCCTACCTGTTTCTCCCTGTGAGACACACACACACACGGGACGAGAGGCTGTCGTTGGGTTGTTTCGGACATTTGGCTTACCGTTGGCTTGCTGCGTCCCCTTCCACCCCCACCCCTCCACCCCCCAGCCTCCCAGAAAAACCCACAACCTCTACACTTTCATTGCGTGTAAAGAGCCTTTCCCTGATTACGTTTCAAGGAAAGACTTGACTACAACCTTCGGTGTGAAGGAGTGGATTTGGTAACGCTACTTTACCTGACGCCTGCCTACGGCATGAAAGGACGAACTTTCAGAGATTATTTAATCCAAAATGGAAATATCTGTGATTGTGTGAATCATGATTTGTGACGGTTGGATTGGGTACAGCTGCCTGTGCTTTGACTGGTATGTTGTGTTTTTTTTTTCTTAAAAGATTTGACTGAAAGCAATTGTAGTTTTTATTTACACTAGTTTTGTTTTCTATTGTGTTTTTTAAGTAATCACTTTGTTTATTGACTATTGCTCGATATGCATGTTCTCTGTTTGGCACCTATGATGATGGATGAAAGTACGTCATGGTCTATACCCCTAACCAATTCCATTTCCTCCCAAAACTGCAGCAAGCTACCATGCCTTAAATGTCTTGAAATGACCTTTGTTTGTTGATACAAATTGTATCTATTTCTTGATTGTAAAAATATTTATGAAATGTACAGTATCACTAATATATATAGTTATATATATATACATATAAAATCCTAGTTTTATTTAAAAGAAAGAGAAAAGACAACATATTGCCATAATATTAGTGACACTGTGTGTTACTAAGAGTAGCCCGTGGGCACGGCTTTCCCATACTGGGCACAGACACCTACAAACAAGGACTCCTTATCCCTCGTCTTTTCTGTGATGTTAAACGAGCTCACTCTAGCTCTCTCTCCTGCTCTCTCTCTCCCTCTCTCTGTCTTTCTTTCTTGCTCTCTGTTGATACAGATCTGCTTTAAGGTTGGCTGTGTACGTGCTTTTAAAACCTCTGTAAATATAGAGAATTGAAGTGGAGCTACTTTCAGATATATAATCGACACTTGTATCCAGACTACTCGCATAACCACAGATTTAAGGCAGCCTAGGGGTTGGCATCGACACAGTGTTAAGAAAACATTTACTGATTTAGTTTCACCCCCTAACGCTCTTGGGCTCAAATGATTTTTACTGTAGATGTATCTAAGCTATATACAGTATTATTCTTGCTCTATGTCTTGAATACGCCCACACACACACGCACACACACTCTCTCACACACACACCAGATGCTGCAGCATGTTCATAGCTATGGTGATGCGGAATGAGTTTCCATGACGATTGGTGAGGCATTTTCAAGGCAAGAGGGGGGTGGGATGGGGTGGGGTGGGGGGTTGGAACTCTGAATTAATGTCATATTCTACTCAGTCTGATTGCTCATGAAGCGAGGCTCTGGGCAGAACACTGAAGTAAATGTACGAATAAAATGAAGACGTGTATATATACACAGTGTGTATGTATATATATATATATATATATATATATATATATATATATACACACACACACACACACACATATGAATATATGATTATGTAAGAGCATGTGGTGAATCTGGGGATTTTTTTTTGCCTCACAAACCTGGCTCTTAGCCTCACAGCCTTACTGATTTTATGATAGTGTGTTGCAAGTGCACGTCTTGTCAGAGAGACAAGAATCCTTCAGGTTGCCACTCTGAGGCAGATTGTTACAAAATCATCTCTATGGTGGTGAAACGTCTGTGATGTTTTCTATTTGCAAGGAGCCGCTGCACTCCTGTTTATTTCCTGGTTGATGACAACTAGAGAACAAAGGAAACTTCTGGAATTCGGTTTTGGTTGCCCTGTATACCTGTTGAGAAGTAACTTGGTATCCGGGTTTTACTCTGTAGATCTGTAGTATATTTAAATGGAAAGGTAACAAACCAGCGGACATATCCACAACCCACCCCAAGCTATCCTCAGGAACTATGAGATTTACTACTAATGGGTAACCGTCAAAAACAATATTATCGATGTTTGCTATTAATTAAATGATAATTGCGCTTTTAAAAAGTCCAATTTGTGAAATAGTGCAGATCTCTTGTGTCCTAAAAGTTAAGTTGAGCTGTGTTTGTGACGTGGTTTTTTGCACCGTTATAAGGGTAATCAGAGTGAGTTTTGACCACTTCAGTCTTGTGTTGTGACATGCAGTAGTAGTTTGTTTTATTCTTTGTTGAATGAAACATGTTTGCTTTGAAGTTGTTGACAAAACGTTAACCAAAAAAACAACTTTATTAAAAACTCTTTGGGTCTTTAGACTCAAACAAAATGTAAGTCTTAATGACAAAATGTGTTTGTTTCCTGAAATAAAGCCAAACTATTGGTTATGTGAACATTTTTTGTTTATCGACTCATTTTGTGTTATTGACTCACATGTTTCATATATCACACATAAACTAAAAAAAGGATTACACCTGTTCTGTAACTGGTAAGAGCCTGTGGTTTGTTAATGCCAGTGCTGCTGAACTGAACAAACCTGAAACTAAAGCAGTCTTGATCCTTTCACAAGCCCACTGTTTCAGGTTCTGCTCTCACACCTTGTTTAAGTAGTAATGTTTATTGAAGTAGACGGGGAACATTTTCACATTACACATTCTGTATTGTATGCGCTTGTACATTATTTTACAATACCTCCATGGTCTACAGAGCATACCAACTCAGAAGGTATCAGTAATCACTGGGCTGCTACATGTAAGTCAGCAACATTTTCTGTTGAGATGTCTGTTTTCTGTTTTGCATATCTGTTTTTCACTTGAAGGAAACAACATGCATGGCAGATTATAAACTTTGTGTATTCTCCACTTCCCCACCATATTGTTTACACATTTAGACCAATTTACCTTTTCTGTTTTATCAGTAACAGAGAATTACATCTCTTATCTAGCATATTCTGCAATTATGAGATCTTTATGGAGAGATATTAAACAATGATGCTCAAGGAGAGCCCAAAGTGAATGTCAGAAGAACTTGTCACCAGTGAGCCGCAGCTCAAGGTTTTACATCTGGGATCTCAAAGCCGCAGGTATATCTACCTCTGAAGTTCACCTACAAAAAAAACAGTATGTTTGTATGTCCTGCCACTCTTATATCGAAACTGTCAAGTAAAGTGTAACCAAAAACCTACCAACTTTGCCCATATAAGGACATTTGGTATCTTGAGATTTTTCCTATGGGAAAATAACCTGGGGATTTTGAAATGCAGCTGTTTTGCTCTACACTTTTGTCCTTCTAGTGGATACTGTGATCTTCAGTATGTTAAGACGGCACACTTTGATTTTTGCTACCCCAGAGCTAACTTGCAATGCAACTCGCCATAGGTAGTTAGCTTTAATTAACCCCCGAATCTCCTTATGTGGGCAAAGATGGCAGCTTTGGTTCCTTTTTGTAGGCGAACGTCAGAGGTCTATTCCCCTCTGTGAAGTCAGCATACTGAGCCATCACAATCCAGCTTTGCTAACATGTATTACATTTTTTGTTTTGTTCATTATTGCCATGTATGATCTACTGCTCCCCAGAGGTTGTAGTGCATATGCTTTTCATTACAAGCCATTCATAAACTTGCCTCATCTAACTTATCCTTCTGGAAAATGCTCACAAATGTCTTATACATTTCACCCTAAATAATAATCAGCAATGATTATGAACATAAGCATTTTCAGACAACTCCTTTGCATTCAGTTATGTTTTCTTCACAGAAACTCCCATTTCCTCCATATTTATGTTGCCTTTCTCTTTGTTGTTACAAGTTTAATAAATACATTTACTCCCTGTCACAAGCAGAGATTTTATGGAACCAGTTGTAAAGTAGACACCTCAATTGTCTTAGTTCTTTCTACATTACCGAGGTAGCTGATGAGCAACAAGGGCCCTGCATGCAGTCTCTGCCTCTCTCCCTTAAACCTATACTGCACTCTACAGACTTTAAAACAGTAGATCTACATGGCACATTGCTGCCACCACATATAGAGGCACTGGCAACACTGGGTTCTGTACAAAAAACTGTAACCTCAGTCTATGTTGTGCGGGCAATGTTTTATCATAAGAATAAACTATCAAAGATAATAGCAAGTTTAAAAACAACTTTCAGTGACAATTGCTTTTAAGCATATTGATGCCATGACAGAAGTAATTTTGTAATTTTGGGATTTATTTGCAGAACATACCAGTAGCAATATTAATCATTTTGCACTAATTCCATATTGATGTTAAATACAATACATAAGTTATGGCATACATACACCTTATCAAAACAATCAAGAAAAAAAACACAAGTATGCTGTACTCGCAGACGCGAAATTAAATAATTTAATTTAGGTCATGACTGAATTAGACACTGACAGAGCATGCGATTGGTTGAGCATGCCTGAGGAGGGATTAGATAGGCAGTCACACAGTACAATCAGGGACAGTCCAAATCCCCATGGCCTGCTCAGCACAAATACATTAGCAATCCATCGACACGAGAGTTCTGTTAGGGAAAGGTCACGCCGCCCTGAAGTGAAAGGATCCAATGTATTCAACTGAATACTTGAGATGGTCGTTGCACATTCAGTAGGCACTCAAGTACCAGACAATGTCATAGAAAATATAACGTAAGCCACATCCAACAAGAACTTGATATATGGGCAGAGGACATGAGGGGGGGCAGGGGACAAAGCATTGATCACATTGAAACACATCAAATAACCTGAAAATAATATGGTTGAGGTGTAGTGCACAACTTTGGGCTATGTGTTTATGTGTAATTCTCCTTAACAGAAAATTCTAAGAGTTTAGCATCAGTCGGGACAGTGATATTTTGTGGTCGTGGTCCCATCTCCAGTAACAGCAGTCCACTGAAAAGACAGGTAACATTGGAAAGAAGGGGCAGGGCAGAGCAGGGTAGGGGACACCCAGGGCTGGCCTCAACCAATAGCACTGGCCCCACACACACACACACCACACACGCCCAAGATCCCTCAGGCATTACTGACCACCCACCCACACACACAGATAGACAGACACACACACAGGCCTAAGATTCCACAGGCATCTCTGAACCAAACAGGAGCAGGAGCTCATGACTGAGGATGAAGGTGAAGAAGTAGACGCAGAGGTCAGCGAACACGTCTCCCATCTTCCTGTACGTGTCCATGGAGCGATTGATGACCTCAGCCGGGATACCGGACAGCAGGAGAGCAGCCGTCAGCACGGTGGTCTTGGCCTTCTTCTCCACCTGCAGGAGTTGTGGCGGCAAACAGTTAATCCACATCAAACACTTCAAAAGAAACGTTTGACCATTAATGGCTACGTTACATCAATGAATCATGAAGCTTTTGTTGGAGTATTCTAATTTCTTCAACATTCCATGCTTTGTTTGAGTGTTTAAAACTTCTAACTAATTACTGAATGTTCTCACCTTTGGAAAATATTTGTGCAACCCCATGTATGCCAGCTCCAGAGTGAGGAATGGTGCAAATATGGACTGAAAATGAGAGTTCAAAGAGGTCATGAGACACAACACAATTACCATCACAGTATAAAAACCAGCCCAGCTTATAGGAGAATTCTGATTGGTTCTACCTAGCTCGAGTTGCTGCCGCCAACAGCTAGAGCTGCCATGTTCATGCCTCCAGAGTGTAGCACTAATTTGTTTGTCAGAACAAATCCGATATTATACAAACAGTGGCAAATTCTATTTTCGGCAAATCCGATAAGATACCATTGAAATAGGAACAAACATGCTCAACATGCAAAGCATGCATTTCAACATCAAGGTTCCACAAAAATAATTGGTCCAAGGTGTAGAACACTGATTTGCTCCATGACACAATATCAACAGAAACATGGAACCTACCTGCAGGTTTGAGGTACAAGGGTTTGAAATTGCATGCTGCCACAAGTGCATAAAGCACTGTGCCTGCAGACTACTAGGGAGTGGGGAGTTATTCTGAATGGCATTTTTAACTGGTCCATGTAGGACATGTCATTTTTGTAATAAAGACATCTTAAAGATGCTCTAAGCGATGCTGGGTAATGTCACTTCTGTTGTCTTTCAAACAAAACAGAGAGCTAGCTCGCTACTTCCTCCCCCTCCCTCCCATGCTGCTCCCGTGCAATTGAAACTCTCCTAAACACGCATCTCGTCTGTGATTTGCAGGAACAGTTTGTTATGTTTTTATTGGCTAGGTTTGCCCAGGTTGTTTTTGTTGCCGTTTTGTTGCCGTTTCACCCAGAACAAAATAATAGAAAAACTAGTCTGAGGATTGAGCATGCTATTGACCTCACATATAAACTTGTATGGAGATAAGTTTCCTCAAGTGGGCCTAACATGGAGAAACATATAATTTCCATTATCTCATACTTCTAGTAAATCCACTGAATTTCTAGTGGATTGCAACAACGGCTTCAGAACAATCGAATCATCATCCTTCATTAAGTTGTTTGCAATTTCTTATCTGAACCCTTTAAACCAAAACATTTACTGGATCACAGTGGTCCTAGGCAGAAAAGATTTTGTAGATACGGTAGGCAAAATGTCTGGACTACAGCAGGGTTGCAACAGTTCAGATACAGGGGTCAGTGCAGTTTCATTTATGACTCCACCGGCTGGTGCCACCTACTCCAAATACCTCTAGTCAAAGGTGTTAAATTATCACTCTAAAGTACTTCTGTGTTGTCTGACCTGCATTTACTTGCAATCTGGCACATTGCTGATGAACCAGATTATATTTGTGTGCATTAAGCTCAAAGGTAAATTGTTCAATGACAATAACACTCACAGTAAACAAACATGCACAGTAACACTCACCAAGTATTTGCATGCAAAGACTCTGACAAACACTGCCAGGAGAACACTCCCAACAAGACGAAAGAGCCTGAAGGAGTCCAGCTCCTCTGTGTCTGAGCTGCTCTCCTGGGCAGCTTTCTCACTAGCCAGTTGACCCTTGAGCTTCATGGCATCGTCAAAGCGAGACAGATACTTCTGAAAACCCTTGTGAGGGGATCCACGGGGATGGTCGTCCGCAGCCAGCTCTCCCCGCGGCCGCTGTCTGACGACTCCGACCAGGTCGTCGTCCAGTAGTGCGCCGCTGCTCAGATCATCGCTCGTATCGGGAAGGGGAGAGCCTCTTCGCTCCGGGGTGTCGTTGGGGTCAGACACAAACGGGGAGAGTCTTTTAGTGGTGACAAGAGGGGAGGTCCAGGAGGACTGGCTTCCGTCCAGGTCCAGGTGGAACCGTGGCTCTACCACACGCTTGGGTGATTCTAAAACGGAAAAAGGAGGAGCTGAACACTTCCAGAGAGTCAACCGAGTCGACCAGTTCCTAGATAACAGACTCCCAAATCGTACTTGTTTGCACGTAGTTTTTTTATATATATATATATATATATATATATATATATATATATATATAAAATGCATCACATTCCTTACGAATTAAGCAGCTTTATTGATGACCACAGAGATTGGTACATACTAATGATACGTCATTGTCTGACTTTTGTTTAAATAATTGCCTGATAAAAAGGGATTATAAAGAATGCCAAAGTTAAGTCAGTTTTAGCCAGCCTATGACACATCGTCATACCTTCATTTACAGTTGGGTCGCCTCATATATTGGGAAATGACTATTATTTTTGTCTGAATAAATATAGAGTAGATGCTTGTAAACGTGGGAAGGGCTCTACGTTAGTTACATAGTTGACTCGATCTAAAATCCTCGAAATGCCCAAAGCTATGAGCTAATGTTGGCTAATGCTTATGACAAGGAATAGCATGCACAGCTAGCAACCACAAAAAGGTTGGGCCGCTCGATGCACAGCTGTCTCTATAATCACACACAAAGCGTAAATTCAGAAGGGCTTCAACTTACGACTGGTTTCTCCGTCTTTGTTAGTATATCCCACTATCCTATTTAGCCTCTCTTCGGGATTCTTTAGCAGTTTTCGTCTGCGAATTTCAGCTCTCCTTTGTGCAGCAGACATACTCACGTTACTTTTTTCCTCTGAATTGGAAGCACTGTTTTCCTCAGTAGAGTCCATTCCTACTCAGCGTTTTTAATATTACTTTAACGTTGCTTTGTTTAGAGAAGATAAAGTCTATTTTTCAGCCTAGCTATGATCGAGCAGTATTGTGCACATTCACAGTAAAATCCTAGATCGCTGTATGAAATGGGCGCGTGCTGATGACCTCATGAAAATATCCCCCACCCCTCTTGTTCAGAAAGTGAAATTCTCCTACTACTGTTAATAATAATAATAATAATAATCATCATTAATGGACGGATAAATGGATAAATGGAATTCATCTGGATGGCGTATTTTTCCTCAGACAAAATAATACGTCATAAAATAATGTTTAGCGTGGTGGTCAGGACAACGATATATAAACCCCACCTGATAGAGCCTGGCTTGGAAATTGACATCTATCTATTTGCTCAACCCTTTTAAGGTGTTCATATTTTTGTTACTCTTTTTACTTTTGTTTTTAATTTTCTTTTTTTATTTTAGATACTTTTGATACATACTATTGATCCCCAAGTGGAAATTCAAGTTCTCTGTAAACATGTAAAATATAAAAAAAATAATTATCAGATGTGTAGGCTACTTTAGCTCAATTATAATTTATGGTTCATATTTGCCATTTACCCCTGTGAAATTACATTTATTCATATGAATGATTTTCGTTTTTTTGTGAGAAAATGAGGCTATTCAATTATAAACAAGGAAAAAAAAAGAGAAACAACAGCTTATTTCTTAATCAGAGTAGGTGCAAGTGCTTGAAATGTAACAATTTTGTAAGTTTGTGTGGGAGTAGCAGGTGCAGAAAGACAACATTTCCACACTCAGACACGCACACAAACAGTTATTACACTTGGGTCTAGTAGACCCGAACACCATGTTAGGCCTATGTGCAGGGGTGCCGTATGCAGTCATTGAAAATAAAAGTCATTTTTTGTTATTCACAGAAAATGAGCCAAGGCTAATGAATCGGAGTTTGAAGAAATAATAAATGGCATAATTTTCTAGCAAACATTGAAAATGGGTCCCACAGACCCAAACACCTTACAAGGGTTAAAAGTTCTCTAAGCAATGTTGGGTAACATCACTTCTGATGATGTTCAAGCAAAACAGAGAGCTAGCTCGTTACTCCCTTCCCCTCCCTCCCTCCCGTGCAATGGAAACTCTCCTAAACATGCATCTTGTCAGTGATTGGCTGGAACAGTTTGTTATACATTTGTGGTCTAGGCTGGTCCAGGTTGTTTTTGTTGCCGCTTTTGGAGCCTTGTCTGTCCAGAGACCACGTTTTTTAGTGTATCCAGTACACAGGGCTAGTGGATGGTGAGGTGATGTTTGCTGTATGTGACAAAAAATGTTTTAGCTTATAGACTGCGTAACATCGCTTAGAGCAACTTTAATAAGTCTCACAATTTGCTACAGTTTTATACTGAATTCTGCTTTAATTTTAAGACACATTTACAAAACTAGTTGTCAGCTAGGTACAAATAGGTTTTTTCCCTCCCTCAAGCCAGTCATTGACTGATATATTAATTCAGTTCCTTTAAGAGAAACAAACCAACTTGAGACCTGATATAAAAAGTACAAAAAAACTCTGTTGCGCTGAGGATTTAGTGAGCTTTATCATCTCTGAGACGGAAAGCAGTATCAAAATTACATGGGGAAAACATTGTTTTATCTTGGGAAGTTAAAAGGTTTTGGTAGATTTTGATTATTACACATAAAGAAGCAAATCAAAAGTATAGTCCAATCTTCACCATCATTCATAACTTATTTCTTCAGCATTACAATTAAGAAACACTTAAATTATAACATGACATTTCACACACCAGAAGAACTTAACACTACATGTAACTGGATTCTTTATCACAGTTTGAATGTTTTCTGTGATACACTCCTATTGTTTGATTAAAACTTGAGAGAAAACGTAAGTCATTTTGAAAGAACAAAATGTGTATGCAGAGACAACATTTATCAGAAAAGAAATGGATTAAGTAAAATAGTCCTTCATTTACGACAGAACAACCACTAGATATAAAAGGCCCAACCAGTTTATTTTTTTTATCATAAATTCACCTTAAGGTCATACTAAAATCCATCTTTATCATTATAATGTACTTTTCAATATACAAGTTTTTAATAAAGCATGATTAAAGATCAAATGGCTTTGTTATGTCTGTTAAAGAAATTTCCCATATCCTATTATATTAAAACATTTCATATACATAATGTCTTGCCTTTTAACAGAAGCCTAAAAAAACTGAGTTCCCATACAAGGCAAACACAGATGTAATTAGAATGGGATTCTCATAAATTAACAAACGAAAAGGAAATAAAATAAAAACATGAAAAGTTTGAAATTTTTCACAGAGTGACTGCCAGAAACCACAAGGTGAAGACAGCATTCCACTTGATCAATGTACTCACAGCAAAATATTACAAAAGGAGTGAGGCCACCCCTTTTTTTTCTAACTTCCATCTGCCACATTTCTTTTGTCATTGCAAGTCTGTGGATTTGTTCGACTGACAATAGCAGTGATCGAAATAAGAGAATATGTATGCCGTTCTGTCATACCATAAAGCATTACTTTATTACTGACTGTGCCCCTCAGTATAGCTCTACATTGAGCTAGGAGCTCAAAAGACTTTAGTGTGATACATACTTTACTTTATTATTAGTAAGTACAACTGTGCTTCATCATCTGAATGTCTCCATACTGTCTCTCCCGAGAAGGTCAAATACTTGATTTATCGACCTACATGGATGCATTATTATTTTTATCCCCACCCCCCCAAATGATTTCCACATGCTACTAGGAAATCAACAATCTGCCCCTCATCATTGACATGTTGAATAAGAAGTTTGATTTGAGAATAAGCAGCCAAGTGGACCAGTCTGTCTCCAGGGGAACTGATGAGAAGATACACAAAGAGAGAGAGAGAAATGGTGGTGTTGTCCTTCAGAATGTACCAACAGGCTCGGAGTCTGAACGCCAGTCACACGGTCGGACACATTCTCACTGTCCTCACACCACCCCAACCCCACCCCATCAATACTGCCAGAACAACTGCATACTCCTCGCGTTGACCCCCACCGCACCCCCTCCCAACCCTCTCGCCTGCAGCACCATCTTATTTGGAGATTTGCTGCTGCACGTGGAGAAGGAACTCATAATAGGAAAGCGCCGACTCTGTTCGATCCTCAACCATGCTCTGCATGAAGTTAGCCTTCAGCTGGCTATCATCCCTGCAGCAGAAAAAAAAAAGATAGATAAAATGAATGTCATATCGACAGTTATAGTGGTCATTTAAGGGCACAAGAGTTCCTTTATGCATCTATGAAGTAGGGCTGCAGCTAACATTTATCTTTTTCATGGTTGATTAATCTGGCCATTGTCTTCTCAATTAATCGATTTGTTTTTTGGTCTTTGAAATATTAAAAAATGAATACAAAACAATATACAGCAGCAGCAGTTTTCTACAGAAAAGTTGTTTCTTGAGTAATAGCTAACTGCAAGTAGTAAACCTAGTTTTCACATACTTGATGACATGTAAGGTGGGATAAAATGGCCTCTGTTCCCGTAGCCAGCCGACGAATGCTCTCGTCCTTGTGGACTCAGCAGTGTCCAGTTCTGGGAGCTGAGTCTGAGGATAACAGAAAACAGCATGTTTTTCCACAGCAGATGATCCCGGCAGAGTCATGCAACACTTTTACAAAAATGATTCCTCTGCTTGACATTGTTGCAGAAACCTTTGCTATACATTAACATTCTGAACAGCATTACATTGCCATATACATTTAATTGCAACGCTATCACAATGTAGTGGAGCGTGCAACTTGCATATTAAATAAGTAATAGTAATAATTAGGGCTGTCAAAATAACTGATTAATTTCGATTAATTAATTTGAGAAAAAATAACTGATTAAAAAAAATAAGATTCCGTATGACCTTTGACCCCGAGCCGTTCTAGTCAGTAAAAATTAGACTGTAAAATGAAGGAGAAGAAAACGTGCTGCCTGGATCATTGATTGGAACGTTTACTTTAAAAAAATGGCCTGAAAATGTCTGCAGCAAGGAATTTGCATATCATCGGAGTTCATCAACTCTATAGTCACACATCAATGCAAAGAAATAAGTGTTGACATTGAGGGGAGTGTTAATTTATTTTCATTGTGTCCCCTAGGTTATATCTGTGCCCTGAAATGGCTTGTATGTGAAAAAAAAAAAAACTTCTTCCCGAAGCACTGTTGAATTTATTTCCTCAGCATATAAGGTCATATCATAGATTATTATGGCCATTATTTGAACAGTGAAAATAATAATAAAAGACTTTAATGTCACTAATGCTGATTATTCAATGATTCATTTAAATATTTAAAATACTTTCACCGCAAAAATTATATATGTGATTAATTTAGATTAATTAATCACAGAGTATGTAATTAATTAGATAAAAACATTTTTAATCGATTGACAGCCCTAGTAATAATAATACATTTTATTTATTTATTAGCGCCTTTCAAGGTACCCAAGGACACTGTACATAAAACATGCAGTCACATCCATGGTTGGATTCACTGACAGGTACAGCTGTGAGCAATCGTAAATCTAATTATTTACTACTTATATTTACTTTAATTTATTATTATGGGTCCCCGCTGCCCATAGGGTTTGAATATCTTGTACAGGGTAATGGTAGGGACTTTGCAGTTAATTTACTACAAAACCGCAACATAGCCAAGAGAGATACAGAGAAACCATCATTTTCAGTCCTTCAGTGATCTGACAGACATTTCTTTTCTAAGTCACTTCTGTTGTTGTTCAAACAAAACAGAAAGCTAGCTCGCTACTCCCTCCCGTGCAATTAAAACTCTCCTAATCGCGCATCTCGTCGGTTATTGGTTGAAACACTTTATTTTGCCTTTGAGTGGTTTGCCAACCCTTGTTGATAGGAATTGTTTTTGTGTGCATATCTCGGCGCCTAGGCTGCCTACAAAGATGCTTTTTTTTGACGGCCTGCTTATGGGGCAGACAGCTAGCGGATCGTTAGGAAAGATTAGATGAATGTGATCATTTATGTTTGGGTCTTTTTTGGGACTGAAATCGCTGATACAACCTTTAAGTGAAAAGACGACATTGTGTAGTACTAGATTACTGGAATGCAATTGACAAAATCCCTCCTTGTCTTACCATATTCTGGGGAAGAGCTGCATAGCTTGGAACCCCAAGGACTTGAGTTAAGAACTGAGGATTGCAGTTCCTTCCCACCCATAAATACATCACCTAGGACAAAGAAAAAAGATTGACAAAATTGACAAGATTGACAAAATTCCTCTCCACCATATCCTTCATGCTAGATAAGCTTTAGGTGATCAAGAGACCTATAGCATCTGTCTACACTCTTAAAACAAATGTGTTGGAAACACCACAACCTGTGTTGTCCCTATCTGGACATAGAGATGTGTTAAAAACAATGCAAGTTGTGTTATTTTCAACACCTACTGTGTAACGAATAACAAAAGCAATGTGTTTGTGCTGTCCCTATCTGGACACAGATGTGTGAAAAACACCACGTGTTGTTTTCACCACATTCGTTTTAAGAGTGTTCACAGATATGGAGAGTGGGGTGAGTGGGAGGCGTGTGTTTACCGAGCCAGTGTCCATGAGGAAGGCTCCTTCTCTGCTCAGCTTCTCCACAGACAGCTGCAACACGCGAGGCTGGGGGATGGTGCGGTCACTGACATTCAGCGCCCCCTACGGACCAGAGAGCAGAACAGAACAGCTCAGCAGTGACACTTCCACAGCAGTGCCCTTACGAAGCACTTGACACCAGAAACAAAAGACGGCAAAGACCATAAACAAACTGAACTTTGTGTACATGAGGCCTTCTGAACAGGATGACATTTCATAAACCATCTCCACAGTCAACACAGCACAGCACAACACAACACAGTCAAAATCGGAAATGTTTTGAAAGGGGACACTGTTTCCATCTGAAACTGGAGCGGGACCAACCCAGCAGATAAACCCACGCAGGAAGAAAATATTTACATTTGTGGACAGTGTTCTCTTTGCAGAGTGTGCTGGCGGCCACAGTTAGTCATAACGACAAACGAACATCTAATCGGACACAAATAAACCCGTCTTGGAAGGATACCATTACCTCAGCTGTACTCTCCCTCGAATTCCACCTGTTATTGGTGAATGTGGCATTTATTCCTTTAACACTGCCACCATGTGGATTTATGCACACACACATTCAGGTTTAGGTTTTTAACAAAGTGGTCCATCCAGTTAAAGGAATGGCCATGTGAGTTAATTAAGATGGAGCGGTACACTCACTATACACATCCTCCATTGCTGTTCGTTGGCCTTACCTCGTCGGTCAGGTCATCCACACGGTACAGTGCTGGGTGGATCATGAGCATGAGGTAAGCCAGTGGCTGGTACTTCAGCTGACACATGGCGAACACACGGTCGTCCAGTCGAGTACTGGTGCCTGTCCGGAAGGCAATCTGGAAACATCCGACAAGAAAATCAAGAAGCACATTAACTCAGTGCAATTCATATGTTCAGATAAGGGGAGCTTCAGAGTTTCAGAGTTTGCAGTTCCTCTGTGTACAGAGTATTCATCTTGGATCAAATCATGGTTTTCATCAGCAGGAAGAATTTATACTTAATAATTAAAAACTTGCTGATAAATATACAGCTTAAGAGACCACTGTACATTTTTCTGATGGCATCCTACGGTTGCTGAGTGACATTCGAATGAGTTGACGTCATATTCAAATTTGCAGCAGTCAACTCATTTGAATGTCAGCAACCAAAGGATGACATCAGAAAAATGTGCAGTGGTCTTATTTTTTTCCAGAGATGTATGTGGTAATAAACTCCATAAAATAAAATATATCCTTGAACTGGACACCTGTACTTTAGGTCTTGCTGAGACAGTGACAGTAACTGAAGTTATTTTTTCTTCATCTGTTTTGTTGGAAATTGCAATGTCAATGTAGGAATGTTAGGAATACATGTATCTTGTAGAAAATTGATTCATAACTTACATCGCTGAATGTAGGGAAATTCAGCAGATGAATCCAAGATAAAGTTTTTCTTTGCTTGCCAAAGACAGAGCTGTATTACGCAAATGTCCCTAACTGGTCACCGTTATAATTAAAATGGCGCACGTAGATGGAGCGTTTCCAAGCACTATGTATATGTAAATGCCGATTTCTAAGCCAATTGGTATGCTTCGAATTGGTGGTGGTGGTAATTAAACATGAATGAGGCCACATTTCATAAATGGGAAATGTTAATTTAGTTAACAAACAACTGAAAACATTCCACACTGTCCCTTAATTAATTAACGTGAGTAACAAAATTCACAGAAAGACAGAGCTGTGTGTAGGTGTGCACTGGACAGGTGTGTAGGTGTGCACTGGATAGGTGTGTAGGTGTGCATTGGACAGGCGTCCACTTACCTGTTTGAGCAGGGCGAGGATGTAGAGGGGGAAGAGACGCAGGCAGGTGGGGGACAGCAGCCCGGGCTGCTGGATGGTCAGCACAGCGGTGCGGTACGAGGCCAACGAGTCAATCACAGCATTGGTCATCGCGTCTCGGGCGTCACTCAAGCTGGCCGTCACGGAGCGATCAACAGCTAAAGAGAGAGGGGGAAAAACACCCACAGTAACATTACTAACCTGGTATGAGGCTTTCCATTAAGGACACACTGCACTGAATAAGATGACTGGAGGCTGTAAACCACTGATTATAACTAATTATAGAAGATATCTTTCAATATGAAGTGGAGTAAGTGGCTACTAGGCAGGACAAGGTTGAGACTAACAGAGAGACCAGGTGCGTAATTGAAACATTCGGTTCGAAGAGCGTAAAAATAGCTTTAGAAGACTGTTTTTCAAATGTAGCCATCGCTATCATGTCTGGTGCAGTCAGTTGCATTGATAATTGTTTAAGCTAATTATTGCAGCAGATGCTCCATTCAGTTACGTGCCTGGTGTAGCCTCCCTGTAAGGCGTGGTTCTGGCAAAAAGTCTAGCCAGCATGTGAAGTATAAGTAAGTATAAGTATATATACTCTTTTGATCCCGTGATGGAAATTTGGTCTCTGCATTTATCCCAATCCGTGAATTAGTGAAACACACTCAGCACACAATGAACACACAGTGAGGTGAAGCACACACTTATCCCAGCGCAGTGAGCTGCCTGCTACAACAGCGGCGCTCGGGGAGCAGTGAGGGGTTAGGTGCCTTGCTCAAGGGCACTTCAGCCGTTCCCACTGGTCGGGGCTCGAACCGGCAACCCTCCGGTCACAGGTCCGGAGTGCTAACCAGTGGGCCACGGCTGCCCCAAAATACCAACAGCCGATGATGATTGGTAGTATGCTTGATTATCATGGCATAAACCAGGAGGACAAACTGAAGAATGCACGAGTTGTAGTATATGCAACATCAGTATGGAATTTTTGTCCATCCAGTGATGCTTACCCATGCTGGCCAGAAGGCCGGTGATGGCTTGTACATCAGCTCCAGCAAAGATGTCCGACAGAGAGTTGACCACGGGTAGACACATGGTGTGCACTCGGATCCTTCTTTCACCTGAGAAACACACAAATGCACACCTCAGCAAGAGAAACTGACCACAGGATAGTGGCTACACAAATACATCTGAAAATAAAGATGGACAGTGCACGTCCATCGTCCAAGCGAGGCCACTGGAAGACATGTCTCGACCCTGTACACATCTTAGGTAGGAAGGATCTGATCTTGGCCATTTCACACCTTTAAGCAGTTCCGTACACACCTCATAACGTGGGGGTTTTAAGTGTCTTGTGACATTTCTAAATGCGCATTTTGGTGTTTAGCATCACATGCATAACATCACATGTTGACTGCAATCTGCAAGACGTGATTAATTAATATTCTAAAACTGATAGTTCCGGTTCTTGATTGTGATTGGCGTTAAATGCTGTTGTAAAATCCAGCATAAACATACACCTTGACTGCATTTCGTTTTATATTACTGCGCTACCATAACTTGATACAAACGTTAAAGTAGCTGCGTCTCGATGTTGCTTGGCAACCATTCAGATAGAGGAAATATATTTCTTGGCAGAAGAGTGATTATCTATGAACAAATCAGTTCCATTTCTAGTTGCTGGAAATCAGTTCCATTTCTAGTTGCTGTGCCTTTACTTTCTGAAACTTTGCCAGGTATTTATAGTAAGAGTTTTAGAAAAGCAATAAGCCACTCGAGTCTGTAGGTTACACTGATTCTACAACAGCTAAGGGGGGGTTTTAGGCACTCTGCTAGCGCGTCATGCCTAACAACGCCCCTTAGCTGTTGTAGAATCAGAGTCACCTACGGCCTCGCGGGGCTTATTGCTTAAATCTACACACCATGGGACTATATTGTCCCATGGTGTGTAATAACTTTGTTATTAAGCAACTGGACACAATAAGCTATATTAATTTAAGAAAGTAAGTTTTTAGTGTGTGGTTTACATATGAGCCATTGGTGCATATGCATGTAAATAATAATTGCAGTAAATTGAGAGAGCACCTTCAAGGTACCAATTTTCTGATTACTACACAAACTCTGACGAAGGACGTTTGGCTTCATTTCAACAGAACAAAAGTCCATCATTATTTACACACTGATCAACACAAAGAGCAGACTGATCACAAGAAACCTGTATAACTAGATGTTCCTACAAATTCAAACAAAAACTTCCAACCATGCCTTCACCACTGACCACAGCCTCTAGTCTAGAGTGACACTCCAGCTGAGAGGCAGCAGAGGCCATCCTGCTGTGGTACTGGTGAAGAGTGGACTATCCACCTTATTCCTGAAACCCTACCTCCGTCCAGTTTTTATCTTCTGTGCATTCTGTTTACATAACAACTTAACGCAGTCTCAGCAGGCTAACTAGAATATTCTTCAACTTCTACTTCTTTCGAAATGTTGACAATTCTGCAGTCCATATGGATATTCAATATAATGTTTGACTGAAAGAAAAAAAATCTAACTTTACTTTTATATGGCTTAGGATGCAGAAGCCACTGTTTACCATCATATTAAAATGCAATGCAAATGCAAAAAAACAATGCAGCGTCGGCCGAAAATAGAAAACCAGATTTCTGAATATTGACGTGTCATGGCAACAGCCATTGGTGGCTCATGAATGTCATGGATACCTTTGCTGGACGTGTAGAGCAACGCAGCCTGGAAGGAGACAACCTGCATGTCCACCAGGTTCTCCTCGATGGACATCTGCACGGCGAAACCAGCATCCGGGTTCACGTTGGGCAGCGAGAGCAAGTCCGTCGAGCGCACAAAGAAGTTCCCGTGGAAAGTGTGTATGGAGAGGCCTGAGGATGCCAAACGAGAGAATTAGGTTTCCACCAATCGCTGAACTGACCGCAGACACGCTTCAGATCACAACATTAGTGTTCTCATTTGAGAGAAAAAGAAACACAAAATATTTTGAGGGGAATGTGACTAAATTACATAAATTTACAGGGGAAGAAAGGTTGACGTGCGATCAGCAATTTCTGAACAAGGACCATGGAGACTTCACCTTTAGTGCATCGTATCCTCATCACGGCCTCAAAGCCAATCTTGCGGGTCAGGTATCTCTTGAGGTCTTTCTGGAAGCGCTCCGTCTGGGCAGGGTTGTGTTGGTTGTGGTAGGAGGGGTAATAGTGCACACTTCCTGCTGAGTACCTGGATATGCAGCCTGTACGGAGGGAGAACAGGGAGGAGGACGTCAGCGCCCTGACAAATAGGTTCACCCCAACCAAGTCATCCACTCCTCGCCATTTAAACGTTTCCCAAATAACAAAAGTTCTATGGAACAGCATACAAACAATAGTATCTAGTAATGGCTAACTGCTCGAGCCCAGAAATAAATGCAAGGGAATCACGCTGGAAGTCTGGGATAAAAGCCATACACGTCTTTCTCGTTTACTACTTATTAACCAACGCACACTTTTTTTTGCTGTTCTTACCCAAAGAGGCCAGGTCACAGTACTGTGAACTCAGCATAAACAAATCCACGGCCACCTGCTGTCCTGAACAGTCCAGAGCCAGCTTCTTGTAGAAGTCTGTCGCAGGTGAGAGATGCGGGATGTCCTAGGGACCAGAGCACGAGAGGGGAAACAAACCATTAGACAACACAACAGAAACCATTAGACAACACAACAGACAGACATCAGCGCTGCATCAGCGTTAGAGTTTTTAACCAGCACCACCACTACAATGCCAAGGTCAAAGTCAAGGTTAAGGTGCATTGCGGAGGATTTTGTGGAATCTCAGTGCTTCGATGCCAAGAGTGTAGTGCCCATTCTAACGGCTTATTAAGCTACTGCAGATCAAGAGGAGGGCAGGACCTTTGATTTTTGCTCTTTTTTATAATATGCAAAAATAAATTGAGATGCAACTATAAAATTTAATCTGAAAATCAATGCTTTGATGCCAGAGTGTAGTGCCCATTCTGATGGCTCGGACTGGCCCTCACCTTGGCAGATGCCCTCTGGTTAGGGTCCTCTCTGGACTTGAGTGCCCCGACGCCCAGAGTGGGCAGCTGGGTCTGGAAGACGGACACACGGCCCCCGGTGGGCGAGAGCAGCTTGAAGGCGGCCTGCAGGGATGGGCCCAGGGCAGACTGGGTCTCCATCGTCTTACTGAACATCTGTGGTAAACTCTTCAGCAGGTCCTGGACCAACTGCCAATACACACACACAATACCCACACACCACATTATATATGAACTATACACACAATACCCACACACCACGTTATATATGAACTATACACACAACACACACACACACACACCACGTTATATATGAACTATTCACACAAAACACACACACCACGTTATTTATGAACTATACACACAATATACACACACACACCACGTTATTTATGAACTATACACACACACACATACACAATACCCACACAGCACGTTATATATGAACTATATTGAGTACAACTAGCAGAAAACACCAAATAAAATGGCAAAGCACAAAGCAAAGAACCCAAAAGCAAACTTACCTCTTTGCATTCATTGAAGTTTACTAAAAGGCTGTCTGGTGTAGGTAAAAATATATCTACAAAGAACACAAAAAAGAACATGAATCTTCATATCAAACACACAAATCGGTCCTCACTCTCCACTGTCATATTTTTTTTTTTATCTGTGTATGAGGCAATAATTTCTTGGAAACTGGTCAAAAGTTGACCAAACACATCTCACAAAAAAAGAAACGTTTTGTGACGAAAGCTTAAAAAAAAGAAGCAATGACGTACTAAAAAGAAAAAGAAGAAGGAAGTTGGCACACATGATGACCGTTTAAAGAAAAGCTGACTTAAGAACCTTTGGATTCTAGATCCGGCTAGTCAGCTCTAGGCTTGGAGGATCTCTGTGCAAACACTAGCATGAGTCAGCAACCAACTTGTCGGACCCCATTTAGCCAAACTAACCACAGGCACAAAACCACAGTATCAGATTACAGATGCTTTTTCTGTTTGTTTGAAAAGACACTTTTGCAAAATAAATCACGCACCCCAAATCTGCCACTCAAACTGAATAGGTACGTATGTGCATTTCTTTTATACTTTGCTGTTAATAAATACATTATTGCTGCCCTTGCGTTTGCTGTAAAGCTGTGTGCCTGTTGGGAGCTTGCCAGCCTTACATACCTTCTATATCAGACACAATAAGCATCTGAGGCTGAGAGAGCCCTTCCTGGAGGTTGTAGAAGTGGATCGTACTGTCAAAGGTTATGAAACCAATCTTCGTCCTAGTATCCCCAGGAAGCCTGAAATAACAAGACCTTTATCAGTAAAGCACTTTTTACGAATCACATACCAAACATAGCAAAACGGTGGTGTCAGGTCTCTTAAAGAAGCACTATGCAACAATTTTAGCAAAAATGACTTTAATTATGCAGGTTGAGAGTCGTTCTGATGGTTCTACAACACTTTCTGGGTCGTTTGGCTTCTCCACGGAAAAAACGAATATGCAACTTTCTGGACCCGGTCCAGGTAAAACCGGATGTGACTCAGCGGAAGTGTCCAATCACTTTGAAAATGTAGTCAGATTGTAGTTTCGAAAATGCTTTACGGCAGACACACCCCCAAACATGGGACCGGCTAGATAAACAGCCAGTTGCAAGGCAATTGTTGCATTCATCATGGATCAATCGACAAATAAGAAACCCAAGAAATGACTGACGGAGGAACAGAAGAAGAAAAGGGAGTTTGACAAAAAAAGAGACCAGACACGAGTGAACATAGGGCAAGCTTTGGAGGAATGGCGTCAAGTGAGAGACTCTGAAGACTGCAAAACGGAAGCCAACTTGGCTTTTGTTGCTGTTGAAATTGTAAGTAGCCTGCCCTTGGGTAAACTTCGTCTTTTTAATGGCTTTATAGTCTCTTGAACAATGTGTTTGCTCGACCGTTTTATTGTGAGCCCTGTATGTGTTTAGCTTGGTTTCTTGATAGCGTAGCAGTCACTTGCTACCAAACATGTTTGTTTGCGTTCTGAATCCAGGTTCTCGTTGTGTATTAAGATATCTAGATCGGCCTTCGAATGTCGCCTGATTTGTCGCCTATTCCGAAGCTGCAGGGGGAGCTGTGTAGTGAAAAATGCGAGCCCAAATCCGGCGAAAACCCAGAAACAGCAAAGGAATAACCAGACCTGCATAGTGCTTCTTTAACTGTTTTTGTGGTAGCTGAAAAGATGGGCTGCCTTCAAAATGCATTGAGTTTTAAGGAGGGATGCTGCATCCAATAATTTGACATGATTAGCTTGACTTACGAGTTGAGGTTCTCGAGAAGCGACTGACAGACAACATCGATGTATCCAGTCTGCACGGCATTGTGGGAAACATCGAGGACAAACAGATAAACAGCTGGCTGGGGTGGTCGCAGCTGTGGACAAGACAAGACCATAAAAGTTGAGATGAGAGAGCACTCAGAATATCACATACAGAGACACACACATGCAAGCATTCATACACACGGATACGCACTCACAAACAGAACACATGATCTATTAAAACACATCGCTGCATTGTTAGGAGACAGAACCAGTGTGGCGATGGAACATTACCATGTATTCAGAGGGAGCGATAAACTCAATGGTGGCGTTCTGGACCTCGGGTCTTTTATGGGGCTCTCCGTAGCATCTGCTGACGGGGTTGTACATGAATTCCTCTGGGACTGGAAGGAGGAACAGCGTGCCTTGTGGTTAACACTCAGGCCAACACTCGAAGCCACTAAACTATGGCTCACATTGAACTCTCAACAGCTCACACTTTATGCAATTTAATTCCATGTCATCACTGACCGTCATTGACTCTGTAGCAGAGGTTGCACTTCCATCTTCTCTGGTCCAGAAATGAGACAAAGGGGTTGATGTAGGTTCTGCAGGAGCGACACCTGACGATCGTGCTGGAGGTCACCACGGGAAGCTGCTGCAGATTCCCAAACAAGGAGAGCACATCACCACACACGCACAAACAAAACCACAGGAAGAAAAGGGCCTCCTGTCCTTAGCTTGAACCCCACAAGAGGATCTAAAATGTGGGCTTTCAAAACAAGAGTACGCCACTTTTTTAGGGCAATTAATTTAGGGTTAGCCAACCCGAGTCATACTCAAATTCATTTTAATGTTTTTGTAAGGTTATTGTATGCCCGTCATGTAGTTTAGGTCACTAGTTTTCACACCAAAATGTCTTAATACTAAGACGGTTCAGCAATGATCCCAGCAAATCCTAAAAAGAGGATGAAGGCCTTCTCAGGTGATGATTCACACTTTGACAATTTCATTTAGAGCACTCATTGGGTTTTATGAATGGGGTTAAAGGAATTAGAGGGTAGGTACACAGTAGGTATAATATTGGACCGTTACCGATCCTGAGTATCGGATCAGCTCATCCCTAGTAAGTACGGGTGAGCAAAAGAGTGTGTGTAGAATCAGGCATCTTACCGAGAGATCTTTGAAAGGGTGGAGCAGCAAGCCGAGGGGCAGCTTGGCTTTGTTAAGCAAGGCCTGCGTCTGGGGGATGCTGGTGAGAGTGCTGCGGAACACCCTGCACAAGGGACGGCAAGAGGAGAGGGACAAAAATATACATACATCACTCTGGATCTGTAGGAAAGCTTCTCATTTGCAACGACACAGAGCCCAAACAATTACTAATGAATAACTGAATTGTGCTACTGTTAAACAGCTACATTGTTTCAAAGCTAGTCTGGCCATGTCCTTAATTATGCTTGCGTTTAATACAAAGAGACACAAGCCCAGTTCAGATGTAATCTCTCTTATAAAGCAGTCACTTCAGACATTCCCTTTGTGATGAGGGTAATCTGACAGGACAGGCTGAAAGACTGATAGACATTTCCAGAACAATGCCTCTCTCAGTGTTCATCAGACACACTAGATGAATGAAAACAGGTTCTGACAGCTCTTACTCAGAGCTGCTGCAGGTCTAACAGCACAGGACTAGACTGGTAGAAGCAGCATTGGTGGGCGCTTTTATAGAATCTACAAGGTGCACAACAAATGCTATACACTGCAGTACAGGATGATCTTTTATTGTTTAGAATGATCTCTTGATTATTTAAGTCAGTCCCTCCTGGCTTTTGCATTCTTGCAATTTCTCAAATTCATACAATTTCATGCAAATTTAGGGTTGCAATTGACCACATTAGCTGTCATAATAATAATACTGCAACAACGACAATTTTTGAGAATTCTCGCAGCAAATTCAGTCACTTCTGGACATGATAATCACAAAATCATCCTGGTGCTGGTTCTTAATGCTGGCCAGTCACTTTACTGTACAACGCTCATTTAAATTTTCTGATGTACAGCCTGTTTCTATTACTGATTTACAGCTCCCATTATCCATCAGCTACCACAACACAAACCCACTGGTCTCTAGACTGGCACAAAGCTGGTACAGCTGGCATACAGCTGGCATACAGGTGGCTGGCTAGCATGGCCGTGCACTCACTCTGGACTGCAGTTGACCTTCTGCAGGTCCTGTGGCAGGCAGGGCGTGGGGGCCTCGATGGCAGTGGGGGGGAGGAGGTTCCGCTCCTGCAAGAGGTTGACCACGCGCAGAGCGTCTGGGGTCTGAGACTGCAGGCTCATCGCAGCCATTGAGGGACTCAGCTGGGCAGGGCCCATCGATGGCTAGCAACAACAAAAACAACAACAAAAGAAAAAAACAGGTCAGTGCCTAATTCAAGTCTGTCTGTCTGTCTGTCTGTGTCTGTCTGTCTGTCTGTCTGTCTGTCTGTCTGTCTGTCTGTCTGTCTGTCTGTCTGTCTGTCTGTCTGTCTGTCTGTCTGTCTGTCTGTCTGTCTGTCTGTCTGTCTGTCTGTCTGTCTGTCTGTCTGTCTGTCTGTCTGTCTGTCTGTCTGTCTGTCTGTCTGTCTGTCTGTCTGTCTGTCTGTCTGTCTGTCTGTCTGTCTGTCTGTCTGTCTGTCTGTCTGTCTGTCTGTCTGTCTGTCTGTCTGTCTGTCTGTCTGTCTGTCTGTCTGTCTGTCTGTCTGTCTGTCTGTCTGTCTGTCTGTCTGTCTGTCTGTCTGTCTGTCTGTCTGTCTGTCTGTCTGTCTGTCTGTCTGTCTGTCTGTCTGTCTGTCTGTCTGTCTGTCTGTCTGTCTGTCTGTCTGTCTGTCTGTCTGTCTGTCTGTCTGTCTGTCTGTCTGTCTGTCTGTCTGTCTGTCTGTCTGTCTGTCTGTCTGTCTGTCTGTCTGTCTGTCTGTCTGTCTGTCTGTCTGTCTGTCTGTCTGTCTGTCTGTCTGTCTGTCTGTCTGTCTGTCTGTCTGTCTGTCTGTCTGTCTGTCTGTCTGTCTGTCTGTCTGTCTGTCTGTCTGTCTGTCTGTCTGTCTGTCTGTCTGTCTGTCTGTCTGTCTGTCTGTCTGTCTGTCTGTCTGTCTGTCTGTCTGTCTGTCTGTCTGTCTGTCTGTCTGTCTGTCTGTCTGTCTGTCTGTCTGTCTGTCTGTCTGTCTGTCTGTCTGTCTGTCTGTCTGTCTGTCTGTCTGTCTGTCTGTCTGTCTGTCTGTCTGTCTGTCTGTCTGTCTGTCTGTCTGTCTGTCTGTCTGTCTGTCTGTCTGTCTGTCTGTCTGTCTGTCTGTCTGTCTGTCTGTCTGTCTGTCTGTCTGTCTGTCTGTCTGTCTGTCTGTCTGTCTGTCTGTCTGTCTGTCTGTCTGTCTGTCTGTCTGTCTGTCTGTCTGTCTGTCTGTCTGTCTGTCTGTCTGTCTGTCTATACCAGTACGCCACTGACTAGGACAACAACAACAACAACTATCACAAGACCTCTAGTGACTGAACGAGCACTAAGACAGCACCACTATCCATCCACTGAGTCACACCTGACTGATTAACATCCCAGTCCATGTTCTCCACATCATTGAACGCTGATGCGTTACTAGAAACACTTCCACTCGGACCAGCTGCCATGGCGAGAGGAAAAGCGGTGTTTTAAGCCGGTCAGTGTGTACTTGTGCATCAACGTCAAACACAAACATCTCACACACAGCAATATTCAGACATTGTGAGCCGGTTTTTACGTACATCGATTAAGCCTCGTCCGAGGCTTTTTAGTCTAGGACTTAAGGCTTAACCCATGTTCAGGAAACTGGCCACAGACATTGAAGGTGTATCTGATGAGATGCCAGAGAGCATTCTGGGAGCTCTGTTAGGGTCCTACCTTCATGTTGGGGGGCCATGGGTGGGGGAGGGGTGGCTGTGCCGAGGGGGGGTCCGGTGGGAGGCGGAGTTGGTCTCATGGCTGGTGGGGGTCCCGCTGTTGGAGGGGGCCCGTACGCTGGCCTCCCCGGCTGGTATGTCTGTGGAGTCATTGCGTTCATAGGCAGAGGTGGAACAGACCCTAAAAAAGGAGGTGTGACAATCATCAATCATCTTTCATAGTCAAGTTTAACATGGCTACAATTCTGGTACCAAATTCCCCTGTTTGTGTTACCACACCGTTAAAATACATGCAGGTTCGGCAAATTATTTAGCTGTTAGACAGAACTGTTGATCCAACAGCTGTATCCAGGAGAGTGCTATGCACTGGTGGTATGTGTGAGGTGATGATTAGGGTAGTGAGAGTTTGTATAAATCATTCATCATGAATTGTGAAGATATGCAGGCGAGTCTAGCTTTAAAGTGGTCACAAATTGCTTTCTACAAGTTCTATTATCTGAACAAACAGTGACATATTATAAAAATTACATGACCTGAACATACTAGGTCAATTCTCTTGGCACTCATGGTGAATACATCTTTTTCTTCCATTATTAAAGTTAAGTAAATGTGCAGTTTCTGCACACTTTCAGTCAGAGAATAGGACCTATACTATGCCTAAAACATGCATGCATGATCTGTTACCTCACTTATTATCCAGACATCTGCATGAAAAAACATTTAACTCACAAGGGAAATGGACATGGACATGGCCATAGGTTACCCATAAAAATATTTTGCTATGTTTTTATCAACAGAAATTACATTTTGTGTGGAAATCATAGTGTTAAAAAAAAACAAGATGTAGGCCCATCCGACCAGATTTCCAGCTTAGTGCATTAGCCGACAGTGCTTAGCGGCAGTGGCTCTCAAACTGTGTGGTTGAGTGGGTAAGAGCCAGGTGTGTTCGGTGTTAGTATTATTAATGATGACTTACAAAGCGGTAATACTTTGTAAAGGTCTAGAAATTCTTGCTTTCATAAATGGCGTGCTTTCTCACAAAAGCATTGGATCACTGCGCTCAACACGCTGGCTATGATGAGGCATTCTCCTTCTGTGAGTGTGCACTGTGCAACTGTAGTTCATTTCGTTTTCAGAATGTTCATCATATCCATCTTCAGTGATTCGCAAGCTACCACCAGAAGGGGGCGTCCCTGTCCATCCCCTAATAACGCCCCTGAATACATTACAAAATTAATTTCAAGATTTGAATGCTCTTCCACAAAGTATTATGTGGTCTTGGTCCAGATAATGCATTGCAGATTACACTGCTTTATATCCATAGAGTGCACCTCAGATCAAAACACTGGTCTGTTGGTGTTTTAACATCTGAAGCATTTATCAAACAGTGGTGCCTGAGACTTTGCAGTCATGTTAGTAGACTCTATTCACCTTTATGTGCAATGGTTTAACTTTCCACATATATTTCACAACTATGCCCTAACTATGTCTAAGATTATCATCTGTCCCACCGCATTTGTCAAATTAACTTTATGTCACGTTTATCATTATTTTTTAGACATCTCACATTTGTCTTACACTGTTTACACCAAAGGATCTTGTAACAATAGCTCATTCTGCTGTCAATTTTGAGTCCTAGGCTCTAATTAAACTGGCTGCTGTTGTTCATCCTGCTCTTCCTCAACTACTGTTCAGACTCTACAGACACTAGTTGAAGTTGCATTCAAGTTTTCAGTTTTCAATTATTCAGTGTGCCTTCTCAGTTTTTAAGCGATGAAATTGTAGTTTACCACATCTGAATACATCTTCTCAGTTTTTCCCTTTTCGAAAAACAACCAGGAGATAAGCTAGGCCTACCCTCCACCACAAGTAACCTTATAGCCGGCAGCGCTAAGGTGCTAACGTTGCTGACTCAGTAAGTGGTAATGTCAAGCAGTGAAACGAATGAGAGGGAAAGGAGCCTGCTCCAGTGATCAGTTCACATGAGAGCCCCTAAAGATATAGGCTCTGCCAGAGATGTACTGATAAGTTTATCTAGTGGGTCCCTGTTGATTTTCTCCGATTTCACTTCTCATGGGATATCCATATGAGCATAAAGTTAAAATGAAACCCTCAGGACTCTGGTTATGGCAGGCTGGGTATAGTGACCAGATAAGTCAGTTAAACTACCGCATTCACCGAAAAACACACTGTTCTTTTCACCTCTACACATGCATTTTCAATGATTCTAAGCAGTAAGCTATCATTAATGTAGTCTTCATTTAAGATGGGAGTTCAGGTGCACAGATTTACTTTCCACTGATACGTGATCCTGATAAAAGTGGTCAACCGAACAAATGTATGACCTCAAAGTTGCAACAGGAGACCCCTGTGGTATTACGTTACCATCAGCACTCCAGGAATGTACTGGTCTCAAATACTTCCCTGTCTTTTGTGACTGCGATCTATTCTACTAGTAAGCAAGCACACAAAAAGAAAGAAAATTACAAATCGTAGTGTAGAAATGTACGCATTATAAAAATTTGAGGTGCTGGATACTAGCAAATACGTAGAAAAAGGAAAAGATATCTGTACACTGCCTTGTATGCTCCCAGTTTAATGGTAGGTTACAACGTTTCGACCACTCAGGTGAAGTTACCTGACGAAGACCTGAGTGGTCGAAACTTTGTAACCTACCACTAAACTGGGAGCATACAAGGCAGTGTGCGGATATCTAAAGTAAATTACAAAGATATGTTTCAGACTAATTTATGAAGCAACGCGCTCACACTTACTGACTTGCTAGTTTTAACTTAACTGGGTTCTGAATCACTCATATAGTGATAATGTATGATGTAAGCAAAGACAGCACTCTCAGTTCAGACTACAGCAAAGCAATAAAGTTCAACCAGGTATTACAAGTTAATCTGCATGAGCAAAGGATAACTAGATGCCCATATAGCGGTACAAAATATGCCAGCTCAGTCCTGTACATCCGTTCTGCGAAAATAAATCACACTTCAATTTGTCTCCATATTTTACTCCATCCCCCACTCTTGAAACTTTTGTGTATGCTTGTTTGGCATGCCTGAGTGTGTGTAACTGGCTGCACAGAAAGTACCCTACTGGTGCTGAAAAGGTGAATAGATTGTAGAATAGCCAAAGAAGATGTAGAATTGTTATAAAACCTTTAAAATCTCTAAACAATCACAAGTAGGGCAGTTTATCACAGTTCATCCATTGCAACTGGATTGATGAAAGGTCACTTACACCTGTAGGCTACATTGTATTTGGGAAAAGCAAAAGGTATCAGCATAATGTTATTTATTTATTTATTTTTTATGTATTTATAAACAAAAACATCTCTGTCAGTTCCATGCCGTTTTCAACAGCTATCAAAAACAAAGGTCATTTTGGATGGATGGATTTTTTGTGAATGTTTCTTCTTCTACATAAGATTTTAGTCATCTTTAGTTCATGTAATACTTTATTGTCAATGCACAAATTAAGTAACAGTAGTCTGAAACGTTATTGTTAATGCACAAATTAAGTAACAGTAGCCTAGTCTGAAACGAAATGCTGTTTTACATCTAACCAGTGGTGCAAATAACTGACATGTCCAAATGGGCCTTGATGAAATCGTCGCTAGACTGTTCATACACATTTTAGCGGGCCAAAGTTGAAGAGCTTTTGTCCGTTATTGTTAGTGCAAATATAGGCTGATTCATGTTCCCTTGCATTGTTTAACTGAGGTCCATGGCTAGTCTGGCTTTCATCAGACCAAGCTCAATCTTTTAAGAAATCAAAAAATAAATAGCGGGCAGATCAGGCTGGGTTCACCCAGCCTAGTCCATAGGCACCCGATATTGTTTAATTTTCCGATTGAGATATACACGCTCTGGCTATTCTAAATGCAAAAATGCATCAGGGAGTTATGACAAAGCGCTAACTAACAAACTAGATCCTAATAGAAAGTTGTTAGCTTCCCCTAAGCTACAGGTAGGATTATAAGGTAGGCCTATTGACAACATAAATTGTCAATAGGCTATGCTAGCGACACAAATAAAATCTCCTTTGAAACCAATGGCTTACGCCTTACAGTATCAAGCGGACTTAAACTGTCATATGCGTGGCGAAAAGTTGTAATAACATTCACGTAGCTCCATGAGTCAAGGAAAAGCGAATGAAGTAGCCACTTCTAAATGGGACCCACTACACAGTAGCTTAAGGTGTTTTGCTAAAGCAGCCATAATGAAATGAAGGTGTCATTGTTTGGATACTTCACACGCGTGCTTTTAATTTCACAGACTACAACTACCAAGCTGTAATCAAAGCACATCGATTCCCCTCTCACCCTGCACGCTTAAAAAACAAAATAAACAGGCGTCTCAGTCTCACGCATGTATAGGCAAAACTGTATCAGACCCGGTGTAACGTTGGTAAATCTTCCATTGCACAGAATGATTTTTGTAGCACGTGCAATAAATGACAGTCGAAAGATACAAACAGTGCTGCTATACATTTGCTTGGTATAACCGCATTTATAGTTTTCTACAAATGCAATAAATCAAATGCCTCCATCACTCAACCAGCGCTTCACTTGGTAACATTACCTAGGTCCTTATTGATATTACAAGATTAGCATTACCTGCAGTAAAACCAAGCATGTCCGATAAACATCCTCAGATTTATTTCGGCTTCAAGAAGAAATGGGAATTACACTTCATGTGAACATCGTCCTATCCTTATTAGATGTTAAGCTGCGGTAAATTACAGTCCTTGTATGGAAGCGTCCATTGTTTTTCCAACCCACTTTTAACTTCCAACAAAATTACGTCTCTCACTGCAACGTCGCCATCTAGTGGACAAGCGACTACTTCGCCAATACTGAAAATGCAGCCATGATGATGATGATGATGAATATTTATTTTGGCTTTCTTTTAATCCTACCGATTTTCATTTTTTTACGGGGGCAAATCACAAATGAGTGATTATGAGCCAGGTTGATGTGGAGCCCTTGAGACCAACATACCATAAAAGATTCACAGAGAACTGTGTCTGCCCTACCCTCCTTTAGGGGGTCCAGTCCAGCGGGGGCTGCAGATGAAAACGAAAAATGGCGGTTCCATGCTATCCATGTGGGGTACATGCCCACCAAGTTTTGTGTACCCGGTCTTTCAGTGTCCGGGAATCCTTGTTGGTGTACGTCACTAAATGTACACATAAATTATTTTATTGTAAGGCCCCCATGAGCGAAAGTACACAAAACTTGGCATGCATTCAGAGGGTGTCATAATGATCCTACACTTTTAATTTAAATTGCAGTTTTGACCTTGTCAGCCAGAGATATTGAGATGAAAACACCTAATTTTTGCTTTTTAATTTTTAACTAGGTGGCTATACATGAAATAAGTGGTAATGGGATGGGTTGACATGCCCCTTAAGACCAACATACAAAAAGGTGGACCTCCTAGGCCCTCACGGTTCTCGAGATATTCACAAAAAAGCGACCACCTACAGGCCAGTTGGTGTAATATAACAGAAATTCATTTATTGTGTGGCCCCCATGAACAAAATTCCCTTGAGAAACTTGGCGTGCATTCAGAAGGTGTCAAAATGATCCTACACTTCCAATTTACCGTGCAGTTTGACTATGTTGGAGTCTGAAGATACCTACAATTACAACACCTCATTTTTTTACTTTTTGTGTTTAACTAGGTGGTGGCTATACATGAAATTAGTGGTTATGGAATGGGTTGACATGGCCCTTGAGATCAACATACAAAAAGGTGGTCCTCTAAATATACGGTTCTGAGATATTCAGAAAACTGTGTCTGCCCTACCCTCCTTCGGGGGTGCAGTCCAGCGGGGGGGGGGGGCTGCAGATCAAAAGCGAAAAAGCGATGGTTCCATGCTATCCATATAGGGTTACATGCCCACCAAGTTTTGTCTACCCGGTCTTTCAGTGTCCGGGGAATCCTTGTTGGTAATCGTCACTAAATGTACACATAAATTATTTTATTGTAAGGCCCCCATGAGCAAGTACACAAAACTGGCATGCATTCAGAGGGTGTCATAATGATCTACACTTTTAATTTAGGTGCAGTTTTGACCTTGTCAACCAGAGATATTGAGATGAAAACACCTAATTTTTTGCTTTTTAATTTTTAACTAGGTGGCTATACATGAAATAAGTGGTAATGGGATGGGTTGAGGCATGCCCCCCTTAAGACCAACATATACAAAAAAGGTGGACCTCCCTAGGCCCTCGGTTCTCGAGATATTCACAAAAAGCGTACCTACAGGCCAGTTGGTGTAATATAACAGAAATTCATTTATTGTGTGGCCCCCCATGAACAAAATTCCACGAAACTTGGCGTGCATTCAGAAGGTGTCAAAATGATCCTACACTTCCAATTTCGTGCAGTTTTGACTATGTTAGGTCACAGATACCTACAATTACAACACCTCATTTTTACTTTTTTGTGTTTAACTAGGTGGCGCTATACATGAAATTAGTGGTTATGGAATGGGTTGACATGGCCCCTTGAGATCAACATACAAAAAAAAGGTGGTCCTCCTAAACCCACGGTTCTCGAGATATTCACAGAAAACTGTGTCTGCCCTACCCTCCTTTAGGGGGTGCAGTCCAGCGTGGGGGCTACAGATCAAAAGAAAAATCGATGGTTCCATGCTATCCATATAGGGTTACATGCCCACCAAGTTTTTGTCTACCCGGTCTTTCAGTGTCCGGGAATCATTGACGGAAATTTGGACATCGCGAAAAAAAAAAAAAAAAAAAAAAAAAAAAAAAAATCTGACTAAACCTATATGACCGCCGGCAGCTGCCTTGGCGGTCATAATAATGCTAATGTCCCATCAGACTGACAGACAGACAGAAACACACACAGCGAGGTGCATGATCTGCCAGCTCCGCTTGGCTCCTTACCTGGTGGGGCCCAGCTGTTGAGCGAGGCGGGAGGCAGTGGGGGTCCAGGGGGCCTCGAGGCGTCGGGAGTGAGAGTGGGCCCTGGCGGGGGTCCTGCACTGAACCCCTGAGAGGGGGGCAGGTTCGGCACTGGGCTGGGAGACGATGACGTCGACGTCACGTGGTTCCCTGGCTGCGGAGGCGGCGTTCCCGCCACGCCCATGGGAGGGCGCACACCGTAGTTCCAGCTGGACGGTGAGGGGTTCTGAGCGTTGGGGTAGTAGTTGTTTGTTGATGCCGTGGGGAACGGCACAGAGTTCTGAGAAGCGGGGGGCATCGGACCAGGGGGCATGGGTGGCGGGCCTCCCATCTGCGGCCTGACTGGCATGTGGGGCCCGGGGCCACTCTGATAGGAGCTGACTGGAGGGACAGCGTTGTAGAGTCCAGGGCCCGGCGGCATGGGGGCCTTTGCAGGCACTGGATTATGATAGCCGAGCTGACCAGGTGTGCTATAACCTTGGCTCACTTGCTGCATTGGAAAAGGGCTTTGTGAGGGGCCTAAAAAAAAGGAAAGAAAGACAAGGTAAAGATCAAAACTAAACTTGCCTTTTTTCTATAGCTTTGTTAAAATCAAAACAGTCAAAGATCAAAACTAGCGTGCACTTTTAGCTTAATTAAAACCTGAACAGTCATCGGTCAAGGACAAAAGAACTATTTTTTAACGTTGACACCAGAGACTGTATAGACGATAAATACAGTCATCAGGTGTCACGTCTGCCATTTACTATCGTTATTCAACAAATGTCAAGAATGAGCAATATCATAGTGTGTCCAGTGTTTCCCACAGAATTGAATTCTATTTGTGGTGGTAGGTTTGCAGAATTACCTTGAATGCAACCGTTTTTAACAAATTAGCCCAGCGTGGTTATGATGCAGATTTAAGCACAATTTAGCCAGTCGAATTTCATGCCAACAATTGCAAGATTGTTAATGTTTTCTTTAAACATGCATGTAGGTTTGTTGAAAGACAAGGAGAGGCTGTGCAAAGGTGCACATAGCTCTACATTGAAAGAATTACATCCAATTTAAATCATTGTGTGGTGGTCAGTGTTGATATTGTGGTGGGCCGCCACAAATAAGTCAATGTATGGGAAACACTGGTGTCACATGAACATTCACAGCAAGTTGCCCAGAGTACTAAGCAAGTAACAGTAATCAGTGTGACATCACCTGCCTCACCAATCAGATAGGTTAACGTTACAGTGGGCCAAGTCTTAATTAAAGGAAATTAAAGACTTCTCAACAGCACAAGAGACCACAAATAGAATGCTTCTCTGCACACAGAACCATACCACTACAGTCTGTCTAAATATAGGTGATCTGTTAAGTCTACATTCTACTGTTGCAGTAATTGACTTAAGTGTCCTTATGTTCACTGATACACTCGGCTAAAGAGAAGAGCTCGGGCAGGGGGTATAGCAAGATTAGCAGACGACTCTCTCTCTCTCTGCCAAACAGTGTAATCCCTGCACTTCCGGGCTGAGGAAAAATCTCCAGGACTAAGCTCCAGCTCATTCAATATACCCACCCAGTCCTGACCAAGAACCTCCAACCTGAACATACTGACACCAAGGTCAACCAACATTACTGAGAGACACCATGGCTTTGTTACAGACTAACAGACTAGATTGAAGAGTCTAGGCTACAGCAGAGTACTTTGCTTGGAACTCTGTCTGCTCTTTTTTCCAATGACACGACACACTGTGTTCCCAACTCAATCCCTGTCGTTCACAACAATTTTGTGGAGACTTGAACAGGAGACTGAAAGAAAAGACACAATGAAAATTTAACTCTGGCTAAAAACTGCCTTGTCAAAAAAAGCTTTAAGAAATGACCTACTTCAAATTAGGCTAACTCACAAATACTCTCTCTCTATAGATTACTTCCCCAATTGATTGCTAACATATCTGACATATCCCTAACCGTTTCTGAATTCAAAGGTCAATTACAAACACCAAGATTGTAATTCACAGGGAGAAGGTCCAAGAGGGAGAGATAACAGGAGAAAAAGATAAGTTCTGCAAGACACTCAGCAATGGTCAGACAAGATGACCCAATGACCATGCAGTAGAAAATCTACAACCACTTACATAGCCATCAAAAAACCTGGACAATTCCCACCTCTTGATGAGAGAGACATTATCCGTCGTCATAACACAAGTCATGGCATGCACAATAAACACAAATTTGTCCGAACTGACAGTTTACACAGTTTACGACAGAAACTTGGATAGGACATACCGAGAGGGCTCAACAACACAGCATTCTGATCACAGGGAAAAGAGAAATGAGCAGTGAAAGATCAACGCTGCCTAACCTTTGGAAAGATTTCAAAACAGCTGGATCACTCAAATGTGCCACATGTACACTGCCGAAGAGCGCCAAAAGCGTCAAGGCAAGGTATTGTAGAGTGAAATCTGGATCTTCCACTGATGAGATTGCTCAATAGGTCTTCATCTAGACTATTTCAAATAAGCAATTAAAAGCACGAGTCGTTGCAGGTGCTGTATGAGACTACCGTTAGATTAGCATATGTGAAACTACTACATACAACCCCCAAATAAGTGAAACTGTTTGCCGCATCGCTCAGAAGTAATGGACATCATATAGATAACGTTACCTAAGGAAAACGAAAGCCAAATGGTGTTGAATGTCAAATGTTGAAAGGCTTTTCGCTAACAAATCAACATTGCTATTGTGACAATATAAGCAAAAGAGCAGCAACGTAATCAGGGACCCCGAAGTTGGGTAGGTAGCTTGGCTAGCGCTCCCCAGGATAACTCAAGACGAAACTTTCGAAGCACCAGGCCTCGTACACCAGTGGTCTACCAACTATGCTAATATTATACAGCACGCCTGGTTATCTTCATTACGCCAAATAATAGCTGTAGAGGCTAATTGGCTAGCGCTAGATATCTAGCTTAATTAGCAAGTTGTTAATACAAACTTTGGTAATTCCAATTATGTGAAATACGTAACGTTAACGCCAACGTTGGCTAGCTAGAAAGCTAGCGAGCGAACAATCGTTCACGGCTTAGGGACTATAACCGGACCCAATCGCTGTGTCGTATATCAACAACAGGTGCATTGGACTCACCACTATTAACTGAAATGCCTCAAAGTCGCGACCTAGGTGATCTACATATAAATAATGATAAAGGTATCTAAACAGCGCATCTGCCTGGCGAAGGCCAATTCGTTGCTCCCGAGTTGATTGGCTTTACGCAAATCAACCAACTGGCAAGCTAGCGGTAACAGCTTTCAACAGTTCAGATGTTCAGTGTTAAATACGTATTACTATCAGTGGCTATCCCACTACAAAACCACTCAATTTACGTCTATATGCTAGCCGTGTCTGTTACACATAGCTATCTAGCTAACGTTATTTATTAGAGAAACACTACGTCAGCCAACTTAAATGGCTGGATCCACAACATCCTGAGAAAAGTTTATGCTACCGTTATCGAAAGGCTAACTAGCTAGCCAATAGCAAGCTAAACGGGTTACGTTAACCCACCCCGATTATTGATAACATACCGCTAGCTAGCTGCGGAGCTAATAAGCTTGAACTTGAGAAAATCTTAGAAATTATGCAACTCTTAAATTCACTTACCATTTACGTAAGCCTGTCCTCCTGCCCCATTTTGAGAACTGAAACCAGCGTTTGACATCTTGGCATAGACACAGGGATCAAATTGTAGAGGTTCTTCGTAGTGAATGGCTATCCTATCAAAGTAACGCAACGTTACGAGGTTACCTGGTTAGCAAGCAACCAGGTAAAACGAATTCCCAGCGGGGGTAGACAGTTAACCTGATACAGAGTTTTCCCTCAGTGATTATGAGCGTTATTTCGCTAAGTTGTCAACAATCTACCAAAGGACCATGACTGAGGCCGTTCCCTGTCTTACTAGGGTTCAGGCCCTGTCAAGAAGACAGCCGTGAGTTTCTTTGCCTCTTCCACAGGAAGTCGAAATCACACTACCAGGAAACGTAAACCCCCTTGAAGCATGCGCAGATGGTACACGTGGCATTTCCTGTGCAAAACTATTACTAACCGGAGGGGGAAAATGGATAAAATGTAGATTTTTTTTCTAAGAAAGTATTACAAAGCACCTCGTGAATATATATCCATTATACAAAATATAAACACAATTTTCCCCCTCATACTACTAATACTAATTTAACTGAAACATTACTAAGTCAAACTTTGTAAATAAACAAAAGTTTATAAATAAAAAAATAAAAAAATAAGACAATAATTGCGAAAGTCATATTTTCGTATTCCTCATATTCCTATATTCCTCAGAATATTTATATACACACACACTGAATTTATTGTAAGGTAAATCTTTGGAATCGGACAAATTAGTGAGTTACAGATACCGGAAGCGGCTGGGCAGGTCGGGAGTAGTCAGCCATTGCTGTGTCGTGGCTCTGTAGCCTAACAAAACACGGAGACTGAAAGAGGCAGTGAGTTGAAGCCGCAGTGTTACGTTGAAGAGGCTTTTCGTCGTTTTAACACGCACAAATCCAGGTATTTTCTACTCTTAGATAATAGGTAAGCATAACACTAAACATTGGATGTATTGTAATATTCACTGATGTCTTCGTGGGTGGTAGAAGGCTAAATGAAGTTGCTAAGTTTTTTGGAGAGGAAGCGCCGCTGAAGCTAGCGCGAGCTAACGTTAGTTAATTGTTTAACATTGGTAGCCAAGGGTCTTTGATTTCTTTAGCGGCTAACTAGCTTTTAGCTAGCTATGATGTGGGGCATTTAAAACACATATGTAGAGAACACAGGCTGTAAACTTTTAATTGACATGAAATTTTAAGTCACCAAGGCTTTCTGAAAACTCAGCGATCAGGTATTTACGTTATGAACAATTGAGTTGATAGCTTTGCTAACCTAAGCCATGGCGAATATTGGATGTCACAGCTCGATGGGCACTCCGGCCTTGCTAACTAGCGTCAGCTTGGCTTTTCTGTGACACGTAGAGACCATCTCAGCGATTTAGGATATGTGGCCTTCTCTGACTGAGTGGCTAGTTTAGCTGTGTCTTTTTAACCAAAGCCAGTGCCTCTGTCCACAGTTTAACCTGTTTTACAAAAACATAAGATGCAATATGCTTGAAGTAAGCGAAAATGGCAGTAGTCAGTATTTGTTTTGACATCTTACGTTAACCATAAGGTTAGCTGCATAAACTTGGTCAGCTAACGTTGTATCAAAAACTAGATGTCATGAGCTAAAGTTCAACATGATAGTACAATTTGGAATTGTTTGAACGTAATCTACGAGATGCATTCGTAACCTCTGGGTTCTTCGATGGCTGTGTGCACAATAGTTGATTTGGTAGAGTCTAACTGAAGAATGTGGAATTTACTGTGCTTGCTCCGTTTGAAAAAAATTAAATAAACTTTTACGTGGTTGACGGTCTACTCTTCCACAATCAGATGTGGTAGATAACCTACTGAAATCGGTATGCTATGCTTTGACTACTTGATCGACCATCTCTACCTCTCTTATGTATCTTATGAACCCCAATGTCATGTTGATGCCGAATACGTTTTGATACAACCTGATAGCTAGCATGTCTAAATTTTGACCAAAGTCTAGAAGTCATATGGGTTCATTTTACTTGTAAGTCACTCATCATTTAATCATGTTTATATTTTCATGAAAGAACAGACACACCTCGGTAACGTTAATGTATCCTCTAGTATTGACTAGAACAAAACCTTGGCTACTGAAGATCCACGATTGTTTTGGCATTGACTTGCTCTTTCCAACTCAGTTACACACCTTTTGGTTCAACAGATGCATTTATAGATGCATTTATTTTACGGGTGCATCCTGAATTGTGTGTTATGTCCTTAGCATGACTTGCTGAAGTGCATACAGTTGCAAGTGAAAGTATCGTTTCCGGTTGAAAAGTTGTTCTCGAAGTTCACTGCCATAAGCCGGTAAATGTATCACATCTGCCCACAGGGTATCACGTCATGTAGGGATCTTCCCTTAGGGCACGTGTTGTGAGAGGGCTAGGGAGAGACGTGCTGACGTGTAATTCAGCTGTATTTGCATGTTCCTCACCTTTGCCTTCAGTATACTTTAGCACGGTGACTGTTTACTTATTGTGTAACTAGAACTACAGGTCACACTGATGTCTTCTTGTATCACATAATGCCAATAAGAGTACCCTATTTACAGTTGCTATAGCGAATCAGGTGTGTTATAATTGGACCATATGGAAAGAAACAATATAGACCTACATGTTTGTTTTAGTTCAATCTTGAAATATCATTCCATGCATATTAGGCTACTGAACTGTATTGGTTCATACTTACTTCAAAATGAGTAGATGGTTTAAAAGGTTAGCTGTTATCCAAAAAGCAGTTTTGAAATTGGAAGTTATTGCACACATATCTGTGCTGAATGCATGGACTACTACAACGGAACAAATACATCTTGGTGTCTGTTTGTCATTAATTAAATGTCCTGATCTGTAATATTTTACTCAAACAGAGGACTAAGCCCATGATGACCGATTTAATGTTCTTTGACGCTCCTCCTTGCTACTAGCTCACTGGGGTAAAAAAATCACGGTTCGGTGTGTATGTCGGGTTTGAAGTCATGGTTCGGTTAATTTTCGCTACAGTACGCCTGTACTAGGTACTGCTAACTTAAATTTCACTGACTATTTTTGGTGTGCAATGGAAATAGTATTTTGAAAAGATGTCAAATGTTTTTGACATAAATTGACTAAACTGATATATGGTCGGCTACTTATTATGCTTGTGTGGGAACTCGAATTTGAAGCATGGTCCGCAAGCAAAAAAGCCTACTGTTGATTACTGTTAAAGACTCCATTTGGTACATTCGGTACCCATCGGTGTTGAAACTAACGCCCTGTACCTAAACGGTTCAGTACAA
>NC_063190.1:17433646-17511146 GCF_017589495.1 Alosa alosa | reverse complement strand
TGAATAAACTAACTGGAAATTTGCTGTTGAGCTTTCATAATCTCATGAATGCTGTTGTCTCATTATTTCTCTCTCCCTCTCTTGCTCGCTCTTCCTTTTTCTGTCTCTCTGTGTCTCTCTCTCTCTCTCTCTCTCTCTCTCTCTGTCTTTCTTTTCTCTCTCTTTCTTTCTTTCTTTCTTTCTTTCTTTCTCTCTCTCTCTCTCTCTCTCTCTCTCTCTCTCTCTTTTTCTCTCTGTTTGTGAATGTAAAGCACGACGAGTGTGGAAAAACTACCTCCCTGCAATCAATGGTATAGTCTTCCTGGTGGATTGCATAGACCATCCAAGACTGGTAGAATCGAAAGCAGAGCTTGATGTAAGTGTCCAATGCCTTGAATGTGCTCTTGAAAACGACAACAAAGGGATGCCTGATCTAGTTATTGTGGAAAACTTAGTGGGGACGTGCAGAGGTTTTGCAAACATATTCTGTGCATGCGCATAATAGCTGCCTGCCAGCATGCGAGTCTTGAGAACCACATGAATGAAACCTCAGATGAACACAAACACAAATGTGGAGGTGAGTCATCTGATGGGTCATCAAACTGAACTCCTGAATGCATCCAAACCGGGTGCACACTGGATGCTTGTGTGGTAAAAATAAAGTATTAAACCACAAAGAGGCAAAAAGTAGCGCACAGGCAAGCCGACCGTATGGTAATGTTCAAAGCTTTATTCACGACGCCGGAGACAGGTTACAAACACACAAGCATCCTAGCGAGCATGAGAGCAACAAGTCTGTCGTAGACAGTCTTACCATTATTTATAGGACTAAACAGGGTATTGATGGATTACATAAAATTAAAGTAAAAAAGCTGTCATTATTAAGAAAGTTAAATATAAGAAAGCTGTTATTACTCAGACCCCATAAGGCGGTTGACCTCAGATGTCATGGACAAGAGAAACTCAAAATAACTCTTTGTAATGACCGTCCTTGTAATGTCCTTTACATGTAGTTAATTGGACAACAGCAACCCGAGTAGACATTTAACAGATAAATTGTAGTCCGATTACTGGAAATTTCCCCACACTTGCTGATCAGGCCTTCGGTGTGCCGCTGGACTTGTGATGAGGACAGTATTTCACAAATATTCCATCATTACAGAATACGGTGAGAGTGCCTTACTCGGTGTGTAGTCAGTTATTCGCGTCATTAAATGTGAAATGAACGAAAGAGAAATAGGGTGATCTAATCCAACGGGTCTTGTAGACTTGGATGCATTTCAAAGACGAGTCGTAACAGAAACGGCACACAGCTGCTAGCAGGCGAGATGAGAATGGTGATAAATTCAAGCATCAAACGGCTCTTCTGTGAGATACAGAGAGCACCGCAGCTTTTGGGTAAAAGGCTGATGGTGGCCAAGAGCCTCGTAGCTGCAGCCTCGCAGTAGGGCTTAAAGCAGTGGTCCCCAAACTTTTCCTTCCGAGGGCCAGCTCACTATGCCTGGCTCTAAGAGGGGGCCAGAGACTCTGAGTATATCAGTAACCATAAATAGCTTATAAATAGCTTGTGAACAACAACAGTCTACCTTAGTTGAATATTCCATTACATTTAATCATAGGCTACTGCAATTTAATACCATTGTTAGCTGTGTTTATATTGCCATCATGCCATGTAAAATGTAGCTCAAATGAAATAATACTAATAAAGACTTTAGCATTCCCAAAAGTATTAGCAGGGAGTCCCAAAAGTATATTTTATTTAAAATGTGTGAACTCTGAACTCTGTGTCTTTGCATACACAGCTCAAGTTGTGAACAAACAATATCCTACAAATAATTTAAAGTTCTCAAACTATGAGAGTTTTATGAAGTTCTGGCAAAAACATCTGGAATGACCACCATTCTAACTTTCACTCACCTGATGAGAACTTTGTGAATTTGGATGACCATTTGAACGAGTGAATAAAAAATAGAAATAATTATCCCAGGAAGTCCCAGAAATATGACTTGAATAGAAGTTAGTTAGTTATTATCAATTAATTGATAACATTTTAGAATACTTTGAGCACTGACGCAGTCAGTATAGGCCTCTTACATTGTTTGCAGGTAGGCCTACATTTCATTCCGTTTTCGATGGTAAACGTGAAACAGCACCAAAACAACCACTAGTGGACGAAAAGAGTATTACATGTGTACTGTTAAGACTCGCCATAGAGAATGAATGGGGGAAATTACGGAGGTTATAGTAGTGATGGGCAAATGAAGCTTTGGTGAACCACTGAACCACAGCAGGGTGAACCTAGCGACACTAGCTGAAAAGCAAAAAGATGGCCGCCACACATCAGGCTTGGAATTTCACCATTCTGGGGGCAAGGCCACTTGGCCTTCAGTTGGGCATATTTGGTGGGGGGCACAAAGGCCACATGTCAGGGCACCAAGGCCAAAGTTAACTATACAGTAGTAGGCTATAAAAATGATCAAAGTTTAGCCTATTCACTGCAGTAGACCTGCATCACTGTATGAAACATTACAGAAACATGACATATTACATAGAACTGTAAATCATCTGATCATCTAATATTTACAGATCTAGGCTATATATAGCATTTATTTTATATTTGTCCTGTTATAAAATCATGTATTGAACAATTTAACCACAGCTCAGCTTTTAAAAAACTCAAATAACCTAGATGCATGCTTAGCATTTTGTGATCATTAGGCTAAGGCTACTTTCACAAACTCGGTCAGCTGTCCTCTCAATAAACCAATATCTAGGCGATATTTGTAACATTTATTTTGTATTTGGCCCGTTATGAAATCATGTGGAACAATTTAAACACATTGTAAAACTTAAAGCCCAAATTTGGAGACATCCATGCATTTACTGCAAATTCAAAACTGGATTACTCTGGAACGGCTAACTGTACAGGGGACCCGTACCTAAACTGTACTTTAAACCTTTGTGTTCGGTAAGGTCTGCTGTTTATTCTGATATATGGTTTGTCGTGTGGTAAAAGAAGTGTTCGTGAAGTATTCCACCAAGATGAATGGGTTGGGAGATCATGGGACGCAAAACCTTCAGTAGAATGTATGATTAAATTGAATTATATTATTTACTTTTCTCGCGAACCGTTCAACTCCGCAATTATCGGGTAACATCGTTTAAAAGCTGAGAAAAAGCTCTTTCATGTGATACTTGTGATGAATAGGCTACTTCGCGAGTAGTTCAACTGAGATGAATGGGTGAATTTGGACGCACTTTATTTCTTGCGCTGTCACTTTCTCCACTGCGTAAAAAAACTAAATTAATTTGTGCTGTGAATGCTAAGATTATTTTGACAGGCCACAGGCTAAATAAAAATCGCTATTAGTAGGACGCAAAGCAGAATATTGAAAGAAGGGGCCACCGTGGCCTGTAAACCTCTGATTTTCAAAGGGGCCTCATGGCCAACGCAAGATGCAACGACGGCCGTGGCCGCTGTGAAATTCCTACCCTGCCACACATACATTTTTCAACATAAAAGTCCTTAGCAAACCAATATTTTTGGTTACATATACTGGTTTGGGTAAGGACTTTTATGTTGAAAAATCTACATGTGGCAGCCATATTGGATTTTTTCATTAGTGTTGCTAGCTTCACACTGCTGTGGTTTAGTGGTTCACCAAAGCTTCAGTTGCCCATCACTAGGTTATAGTTTGACGATGTACTCCCGTGCGGGCCAGATGCTATATACCACAGACATGTTTTGGGGGGCCACCCAAAATGAGGTGGCGGGCCGTAGTTTGGGGATCACTGGTCTAGTCTATGGGCATGAAAGCTAGAGAACCACTGTGTCTCAAGGCAGTGGCACTCCTACACAAAATGCGCACACTGTGTACCCTATGGTGGACTGGCAGTTTTGTTTTGACTGGTAGTATTGATGGTTAGAAAGCAGTGAACACTTTTGATGTCTGCTGCAGGCAAATGTGGCCTACGCCTGTTGGTAGCTGTGCACGTAATGAGTTCTGGAAGGGGCGTCACTCAGTCAACAACTGTCAGTACCCCCTCTCCTCTCCCAGTCAAGAACTCTCTTTTCACGTTGCGTTACCCATTATTGACCAAATAGGACAGCTATTGTTTTCATTGTGTTTACATGTAGGCTACCTTGGTTATGTTTTGTTTTCTAACGATTGACTCCTGGAAACCATAAGCTCTGTGCTCACCAAGCTGTAGAATATGTGCCTAATGTAATCATGGCCGTTGTGTCTTGGAACAGGCCCTCATGACAGATGAAACCATTGGAAATGTGCCTATCCTCATCCTTGGAAACAAGATCGACAAACCAGAAGCCATCAGCGAGGAGAAACTGCGTGAAATTTTTGGATTATACGGTCAGACAACAGGCAAGGTGAGTGGGTGTCTTCGAAGCTGAGTAGTTGTTCTTGATTGTAGTGTTCAGTTAAGCAATATGGCAGCGTAGGGTTGGTAAGAATATACCCACGGCTGTGGTTCGTCTGGAGGCAGAGGGGGTATGTCCTTGGCCATGGGTATATACTTTTTACCAAACCCATGATCACAAGTGCAATATTGTTTTTATGCAATAGTTCTACTACCATCTAATCGACTTTAAAGGCATCAAGTATTTCAATTTCGATTTTTGTTTGTTCTTTCTCCACCCCCCAAACATAAATCCAGTCTTAGTCTTGGCATCTCCTGCAGCATATCATGCAAGAGCCAAATTCAGTGAGTGAGGTTATATGTGGTTGTGCACACAATACATTTTAGAGCCCACTTGCTTGTCTATACGGTCATGCTATATTGAACATTCACCCTTCTCCATTTACTGCGATTTCTCACTCAAAAACTGTAACGTAATGAAATCGCTGTTCTGTCATTTTGAATTAATGGAACGTTCACGTCGGAGTGATTACTAGCAGTGAGCAACAATCCGAGTGGGGATGTCCTGGGGATATTCACACTGTGGAATATTTCTTGCCCAAGCAAAAGTTAATAAATGGTTTGACTGGACCTAACTGTTGTGTATATAAAGCATGTATTGGGGGGTATTCAAATAATGAGGAGTGATAAACGCACTGATTACTTAAGGCATAGTCAGAAGGTGGCAGTTTAGCAAAGGTCTTTATGCCAAATTCCATCATGACTCAAAGCAAAGCTTTAGACCTCAGCCTCTGATAAGTAGGGCAAGGTAAATGGCATGCATGTGGGTGCGAGGGGAATGCTAGCTCATGTTTGCTAATGCTGTTGGTCTGGTTTCCAGGGCAATGTCCCTCTGAAGGACCTGAACACGAGACCACTGGAGGTGTTCATGTGCAGCGTGCTGAAGCGACAGGGTTACGGCGAGGGCTTCCGCTGGCTCTCGCAATACATCGACTAGATGCCCCCCAGGCCAACAGAGGGCGCTCCAGGAGCCCAGCCTAGCCCAGACCGCCAACACCATTCCCAGTTCCATGTCTGGAAAAGTCTGCTCTTGAAAAAACAACCAACCAACGACAAAATGAAAAAAAAAAAAAAAAAAAAAAACCACCACCAGTACAGCTCGAGCCCAATAGACTTTTATTGGTCGAACATTTGGTCTTACACCCTCTTCTCACACACTTGTTTTCTAAGAGAATAACCTAGCCTTGACTGTGCAGATACAGTACATGTAAATCTCAACTGAAGATTTTTCTTTCTTTTTTTTCTTTTCCCTCCACAAGAAGCCCGTTGGTGTGTGAAATGCAACTCCGTTGTAGGTGATTCCGATGGTATATGGGGCCCAGCTGTTTTGAAACTCAGTTTAAACAGTTTGTCAAGTTGTCCTTTCTCTGCGCAATACACTTTTCTACAGGAAGGCTAACATTCAGACATTTGCCTTTGTCCATCATGTTTTTTTTTTTTTTTTTTTTTTTGTTTTTTTTTTTTTTTAAACATGATTTCATTAAACTTGTATAATTATAAATATAAAAATAATATTATATATATATATATGGCCATGTAGACATATCTGGTTTTAAAGGATTTTTGTCTGGCAGTCCATTGTCCTCCCAGCTCTGTGTCATGCAAACTTGGAAGTCATGAAATCCAGACATTTTTACTAATTGAAATTATAAAGTGAAATTGACACCTGACTCAGACAGCTCTTGTGAACTCTTAAAATGTTAATCCTCACAACTTTTATTGAAACGTAGACTTTTCACACATTCTCTTGTGTTACCAAGTGCATCTAAAGGTAAACGAAAGACATGGCAATAAATCTTTCACGAGACAGAGGAAGTGCATTTCTCTTTTTAGGAAGGACATGGTGATATTTCTAATCGACCAAAATTGTCTCTTATCTTTGGGGGTTGTGGTTTTGATGGTAAATCTACAGGAAAATGACTACATGACTGTGAATAACTAGAAAGAGTAATGGAGTGAACACAGATTTGTGCTACATGATGGAAGTGATTCCTCCGAATGCTAATTGATGGTTGTATGGGGAGGAGACCAAACCGTGACCCCCTACCTAAAAGAGAGATAGAGAGCGCTAAGAAAGAGGGATGTATTCCTGAATGAGTGAGCGGACCAGATGTAATGTAAACAAACACCATACATGGAGTTTTTTTTTTTTTTTTAAAGAAGTGGATTCCTGAGTAGCTCTTGATTTGATCAATGTGCATTACAAAAAAGAACTATTATGCATGCCTTGTTCCTTAATTTTTAATGAACACATACAGAGAGTATAGCGAGTGAAATTTACAACATGGGGGTATCGTATGCCAAATTAACACGAGTAGAACTGAGAATAGGCTCAGTAGTCTTTTCTAAAGAAAAAACCAAGAGGAGGCGAAATGGAATGGCACATAATCGTTTTTCTGTTCTGTCCCTTCGTGTCATCATTCTTTCATTCCATGAGCTGTTCCATGTAAGGGAGAAACTGTTGTTTGCATCATAAATTGTAATAAATGTTTGCAATGAAAACTGGCTGGGGTGTATTTGCATCTCATTTCACTGGATAGTAAATTTGATCAGACTGCAAAGATGAGTGTTTTACAACATGGCTCTTCACATTCACAGTGGAGTAAAAACGGTGTAGTGTGGCTCCAGGTGTTGGATTAAGGTTTAGGTTTTAGTCCTCATGACTTTACATAGGACGTTTTTAGCTGTAATGTACATACAGGGTTGCCTTTAGGTTAAAGACAGATGATTTTGTGACCTAAAATAACATTTGAGTGCAGTACAGCAAGTATTGGAAATAAACATTTACTTCAGAGGAACATGAAGAACTGTGTCGATAACTTATTTAGCTATTTAAAATTGGTCATGCCCCATGCTACCTTGAATTTAGGAAGCTATGTTTATTATCTTGAAGAATTGAGTATTGCGTACATTTTATCAGTGCATTGGTTGTACAGTTACCGTCTCAATACCAAAGCCAACCAACAAATTAGAATGAATAAATCAACTTCAACATAATGTGTTTATAATACCTTCAGTGTACAGTTTTCATATTATCTCTGACATGACCAATGCAATGTAAGTGTTACTCGTTCATCCAAGTTAATTCGTCTCCAGCCTGTGGCAGTAGTCTATGTTCCCTGGACATTCTCAGGAAAAGGGATGATAACGCCCCGGGCCCCCACCCCACCCCTCTCTGTGATGTCCTCCCTCTTGATCATTCCCTCCCCTCTCCCCTGGAGAGCCCCAAAACCTTTGGGCTCATGGCCTGCCCAGTGCCCACCCCTGGTGGGCTGTCTGCTGTGTGGCACATCGGTGAAGTGGCCCGTGTGGTGTCTCTGCACAGCGGTGAGCGTGTGGGGAATGTTGAAGAACTGCGCTGGACAAGAAACAGAGACGGTCAAGAAAAAGCAGTTTCAGTAGCCGGGTGCCATCTGGAACGCTGGCATGTTCTAAATTTGCGTGTGAGTGGGTGGAGGTATGACAAGCTGATAATGGTCCAGCTGTAGGTCGTCTGGATACAAAAAAAGATCAACCACACATGTCATTATTAGCCATTGAGAACAAGCTAAAGATATCCCTCCCTGCCTATATGCCCCCAGCAAGAGGAGATCACTCACATGAGGAACCTCTGTGCCTATAGATTCATTTCATCATTCTTAAAGTTTCCTGAGTGAAACTGAATCGAATGCTATTCTGTCATTTTGAAAGGATTTGTCTCTGTGAGGTGTTCAGCTGTTCTTGACGATGAGTTGATGGGTCTATCCTTCCTTTTACTGAAGAATATTAGTGTTAAGTGATGGTTAGTTATATACAACTATCTTCAGCCCTCCTCCAGAATCAGCTCTTTAACTTTCTCTTATTAACAACCCGAATAGATCTACTTCTTGCCACATGATCATCAGGAACATATCATGGATGGTTTTCAGATTTGTGATTCCAAGCTTCTAAGCAACAAGCAAGTTTTTTTACAGAGCACATTGATATGTATTCACTTAGTAAATATTACATGGCAAATAAAAGCTGAGATAACACAGGCTAAATATATTTTGAGTGCATGGATTATTCTAGTTATTAAATAAAATATGGTTACTTGGCTACTGAAGACTGTGTTTTATTTTCCATCATTCATAATGGCATTTGCATTACTTCTTTCCAAGAGAATGTTTTATTAATTAAGGGTCAAAACGGATCAGTATCTCTGATTCCTCGGTATATTGTTCATTGGAAGGTCATCATGTAAACTGTATTTGAGTAGTCAGGAGTGTGCTGTTTACTGTATGTTTGGGTCAACAGATGTGGCAGCCCACCCAGATCTGTCTCTGTATGCCAGATGACCAAAGGGAGCATGTGTACGCCTTCAGCGATCATGGGCCGAGCAAAATTAAACAGACGCAACGTGTTTCTTCATTAAGATCTCTGCCTGCTCACGCTATTTGATTACTAGCATCCTCAGATGTGGAAATATGGAGTAAGGTTTGAAGAATGACTAAACAATATCTGTTGTATCTTGCAATATTCAGAACTTTCATGCAGATGTATGGATTAAGAAGGGGCGCAGGCCAGGGGTAGGAGGGTCAAATGGCTTTTTTTTACTGAGGTCTTACATATTACTGTGTAAGTATGTCCCTGTGGAAATGTAGCCTTTAAAGGCACCTGTAAGTTGTTTTTTTTACCTTAACATAACGGGCCTTAACATAACCTCACTCCCCCAACGCCTGGAGTGCTGCTGCCATGCGAGCTAGTAGCCTGGGCTTTTAGCCGTTTGTCAGCACACTCGACTCCCGATCCAGGTGCTGCTGTTTGCAGGTTCGAGTCCGGGCATGTGCAGGGCTGAATCGCGCAGGTTCAACACAACGCAGGTTATATGCAACTGCATGAAGGGCATACAGAAAGATTTTAGTGTCAGCCTCTTGGTTGCAAGGACTTAGGCCTTCCAGACTGTGAGGTTTATTGCAAAGAACATTTCTTCTTTGGTCACAATCACCACATTGTTACGACACCAAGTCACAACAAGCTAGACACCCAAAACGTTCAGTCTTGTTTTCATTGTCTCGCAGGAAGCTTTTCCAATTAGGTGGTACTTTGGTTTTGTCAGACACTCTACATCTGCCGCCCTTGCCTCGGTTTGATCGTGTTTCAGCCTTCAGACTGGAATTGCAGTAGACATCAAATATGATGTCTGTCGTAGTATACTTTGATAGGCATGTATCTTTGGAATAACCTATTGAGCAGCATATTCTTCAAATGTCACTGATGCCTTTGGAGACAATGAATAAACAAGAGAAGATCCATCGATTATGATTGCATCACATTTAGGTTCTTTGTCTGGAGGAGAAATAAGAGTTTCCAGAATGTTGACAAGTTTTGACTTCTGACCCATGTGGAGTTTTCTGGAGTCGCTCAATGATGCAGGGAAAGACTGGTTTTCATGATTAAAGAACTTGCTTCTTACGGTCACCTGTACCTGAGTCTGACTCTTGGCGAAAGAAGTCAGTCTTGTTCTTTTTAATTGGTTTGTAGAAGGAAGCTTAATCACCCAAACCATTGAAAAAGTCTTTGAAAGAAACCTTACCTTTCTCAAGATGAGGGCCAATAAGCTCAGTGGCACTATGGTGTGCAATGGCTTTTGACTCTAGTGTGAGAAGATCTCTGGACTCCTCCTAAAAATTGACAATTGCATTGGCCTGGGCTTGGTCAAAAGCCAATCCGGAAAACACTTTGTGGGTCTTGTGGACTTGCTGAAAATCATTGGCCAACTGAGGATGTGTTTGTTGTAAAGAGACCATGTCTCTAAGGTGTATGGAAAGCCGTCTAGCATAGTTGACATTATTGTTAGCTAAGAAGAAGGGGATGAGTGTAGACAAAAATTGACAATATTGTTCCTTGACGATTGACAATTGCTCCTTTGTTCCCTATAACCCTGTACTTCTGCTCATCCTATGTATGTCTGTGTTGTGTGCCCTGATATTGAAGGTTTCCTTTTATTTATGTTTTATGTTCTTATGACTATTGGTTCAATGTGTTTTTCTGTATTATCTGTCTTAGTCCTTATCTTTAGTTGTCCGCTGTACAGCACTTTGGTCAGTTTATGCTGTGTTTAAATGTGCTTTATAAATTAAACTTACTAAACTTACTTACTTACTTACTTACTTACTTACAATACAAAGTGAAGTGAAGACCTGATCAAAGAGAACATCACCAATTGCATTGACATCAAAAGCTCCCAGAATTGAAACGGTGGACCCTTCATCTGCCTCTTCTCACACCAGTCTTCCCAACTTAAAGAAGTATGCCTTGATCGATATTTGAGAATAAATATTCGAGAGAGAAAGAGAATCAACGATATTCAAGAGTGAGCTTCGATAAACGATTTTCGAGTGCAGTCCAACTATTTTGACCTTAGAAATAGATTTCTTTCTTTGCACCATTTAATTTGTCATGTCAAAATACATAGCATACAAATTGATGCAGATCATAAACCCATCAAAGTTCTACAGCAAAAACATTTGTCTTATTTGCTATGCAGATGATACCTAGATATCCACTCAATCTCAAAAACTCCCAGTCAGTTACAAAACTCTTAGACTGCCTTGAGGACATTAAAGCATTTATTTTACTGTCTATGCCCAGACCCCACTTTGTAGTTACACGCGCCTGTCCTAGTTGTTTTGTAGGCTAATATAGCAGCAGCAGGGAAAGGAGACACTTCATGAGTGGGAATATCCCAGGACATTACATATTACCCGAGTATACCCTTTACCAACGCCACTCTCATTTATGCTGTAAATTCTGTTCACTTGCAGGTTTCAGAGAATGCTGGTAGAGCTCTCTATGAGTGTGAGCTGTGGGAGATAACCAAGAACTGACAACCACCTACAGAAGAGGTGGCGATAATGGCTCTCCAAGAGGAGGTTGTGAGTCTGAAGGCTTTTATTCAACAAGGTTTGTAGAGTGTTTTCATACAGATGTGAACTTTTACATTAAAATTTACATTCATTAACTTTAATGAAATAGCAGCTTCTTGGTTGTACAAGTTTAGTAAAAAATTGAGGATGAAACTAACTTTTCCTTTCAGTGTGTATCTGTGTGCTTCTCTCTTCTGTGTATATGATATATTAGTTGTGTTGTCTCATGTAAAAGTGTTAGGCTGTCTGTGTGGACTGCTTCACATTTTCGCCTCACCATCATATATCTTTTCTGTGTTAGTAAACTGTAACTATTTGAGGTCCTAATTGATTGTGCTATTTTTTAGGAGGCACTTAGGGAATGCCTGGACCCTGAGAGGACTAAGACGATAATTGGTGAGTTTATTTTATTTGTTATGTCTTTCTCTCCAACTCACTTTGTATTTATCTCCAGTTATCGTGATAACACAACATTGTTTCTGCGCTTTAGCATCTGTATTTGTGTCACTAATATTTTGCATGTTCTATTTGTATATGTTCTGTCTTATTCAGAGACCACCCTGAAGCAGTTCCCAGGCCAGACACTCACTCCAGATTGCTCCAGATTGCTGGGCCAGGCAAGAAATGCCAAAGTGACAGAACTGAGGTTCCATAACAAAATCAAAGATTTTCAATAAAATAGAATAAAGGATAACAGAAGAGTGTGATTCTTCCTCTTCATACTGATACTATGGTTGATTTTAAGTAAACACAATAGTGAAATATGTATTGATCAATGTGGAAAATATCAAACCATAGTAGAATATGAACTATATTAGAGAAATATATGTCTGAAATATATAGATCATGTGATCAGAATCTTCATCAAGGGTCATGTGATCATGCTTCTTGTCATATATTTAAATATATTTAATTATATGCATAAAATATAAGAAAGTGGCCAATATTGAATATTTACTTATATTTTGAAATATATTGATACATACATGGAAATATATGTATTTAACATAGATGTAAATATATTTATTTAACATAGATGTGCTTATACTGAAATATGTTCAAGCTGCATATATGTGAATATATAATTTTTCTGTATGGGTTTACATACATTTTTACTGAACTATATATATAATTTTTTTGCGGGGGGGTGTCCCGGATTTTCACAAATCAAATGTGGCAGCCCTAGTCTATGTCTGGGTGTGTATGACCGTGTGTGTTTATGTAGGCTATGCTGCTAATGCTGTTATAACCTGCTTCTATTTATTCTTTTTTAAGTAACACTAGCACTTAAATTAGCCTATTTTTATAGACTCATGAATGATGCACTGACGGGAGAGCACTTTATATTTCGTTGTAGCCTACCTGTGACAATGACAATGAACACCTATTCTATTCTTCTATTCTATGATCAACGTGGGTTCGAGGAGGATACCCTTTTATAGAGTTAAGCTATGCCTTCTTCCTTGAGAAAAATGTAACTCCGTAGACAGTAGCCTAGGTTATTATAAATAGACGGACACAGCGTCGCTCTGGACGGACGGTCAATATGGAATGACATGCTGAACGTGGGCTGAAGTCAACGTTGAGCTCCCTCATTGAGGCAAGCCTCGATCTGCAAGCTGTAGCCCAGGGATGTCAAAGTCAAATACATTAGAGGGCCAAAAAAACAAATTTGCTAGTAATTGCTACAAGCCGAGGGCCGGACTGGTTCAATGTTTATTAGCCTAAAACATATTAAAATGACTGCACGTAACCTATTGAACCAAGACGTGTACTGTATTTTATTTAATGATTAAATGAATAATGACTGTGACTGAAGTGCGGGCAAAGTTTGCACAGAAATGATTTTTCCCATCCTCACCGACCTTGTCATAAAAAATGTTTAAATGATCATACGATGCCTCTTGCTGCTTTGTCGTCTACATCAGCCTTTCTCAAACTTCTTTGACCTGAGGCCCAGTCAAGGCACACTTTGGGGTCATAGGGCCCACCTACATGAACCCACCCCCTCCTCCCACCCCCCATCAAATTATCATAATGATATCACAATTATTATTTTTTTTATACTATATTGCTATGCACTTCAAAACAGTCAATGTTTAAAGTGCTAAGATTGTTCACAAAAGTTTGTGAAAACACGCACATCAGAGTACTGCTTTACTAATGTAAAATATAATTAGGCCTACAATAGTTTCATTGTTTTTGCATTGTTGCATGATGCTTGCATGAGAAATACTTCTCAAAACAACAGCAGTTATATGGGTGCTGTTGTTTTGGGATGTTTCCCTCATGCAAGCATCATACACTGTAGTGTTAATTTCGTCAGACGAGACTAGAGAAAAAATGTTCGTCAACAACCTTTTTTTCCATGACTAAGACGAGACGATGACAAGACTGCACTAATGTCCTGAAACACTGACTAAGACTATCTTAAGATGCATTATTGTTGACGAAAAAAGACGAGACTAAAATGTTTTGCATGAAATAAAAACTAAGATAAAATCTCTCTTCTTTTTCGTCTAAAAAATGAGAAGCCAGAATAGCTGTTACGTTTTCACGTTTTTTATTCCGAATGAGTTCATGGTTCATGCACAGCAGCTTTCCTGTAGGCTAGTCTACGTGCTGTTGCTGCAACTAGACATTCTCTGCTGCAACCCTGTACGAAACTACATGGAACAAGAACACCAGAGATTTCTGCCAGAGTTAGCAAGCTAACTACCTAGGCTTTATGCCACAATGCTACATACCCAGAAGTTGAAGCTTCTCTCATCCATATACAAATTGACATCCCCCAGAATGTCCATACGAAAATTTTCAGCAAGTAATGTCAACTATTTAACTAGTTACACTGATGATGCAAAGTTTGCTAGCAAGTAAGCTAATATGGAAAGTTCACTAGCAAGTTAGCTAAGATGGAGAGTTTGTGTTGCGTTTGGGCGCATATCGCCATCTACTGTGGTGGAGTAAACATTCATACTTGAGTCTAAGACAGTGTTTCTCAAACTTTTTCAGATGAAGGACCACTTAACTAATCAATAAAAAAGAAACACACGGACCACCTAGCTAAAAAACAATTAAAAATAGACCTAGCAGTATATTAGCCTACACAATACTCACTGAACCACCTTGCTTATTGTCTTTGCACTTTGCTTAATTGTGTCAGAGGATTCGTATGATTTAAACTGGAATATCTGACATAGACAGTGTTGTAGAACTGTTTGAATTTACATACAAGTTGGTTCAATATTGCAAACAACTCATCTATATTATATTTTACCACGTCTGCTCGTGGACCACTTGGGATAGCTTATGGACCACCAGTGCTCCCGGACCACACTTTGTGAAACACTGGTCTACGAAGATCATGACAGTGGTCCAGTCAAATCTTTTACTGTCTATGGTCAAATCCCAGCCGAGCTATAACTGTAGCTCGACTTACCTGTGCATGTAAACATACTGACTGAATGAAATAATTTGTTATAAAAAAAGACTAAGATAGCTTTAGTTTTCTTTTGACTAAAACAAGACTAAAATGACGAGACTTTTAGTTGACTAAAACTTGACTAACAAAAATTATATTTCAATGACTAAATATGACAAAGACTAAAAAGGACATTTCGTCACAAGACTAAGACTAAGACTAAATTAAAAATAGGTGACAAAATTAACACTAATACACTGATAGAATATTTATATGCTAATTACATTTAATTTGAATGCCTGAATGTAAGGATTCAGGAAACACAATATCCAGCTTTTGTGAATGGTAAATAGCGGATCATATCATGCGTAAATCACTGATCTGGAGATCTTTAACTAAGACTAATTAATAGCTTAAGGCTGACTTTAATACTTAATGCCAAATATAGTCTGTGCTGTTTTTTATGAAAGTTGCATAAATCCACGTCCTTTTTTTTTTAGATTTATTTTTTTCTAGTGCTTTTACCATTGTAGATACAGTTGTATGAGTTACATCAGGTCAAACTATAGTTTCTAGTAAAGAATGGTGTAGCTCTCTCTTGCTAGTGTCAAAGCACCATGCTAATACAGCTAGCTAAACAATGGATGACAGTGGTGGGGTAGGTTGTAACACATTTTTTTAATATGTTACAACCTGTGGAATGGGGCTAGTAGACCCATTTAATGTCTGTTTAATTTCATCTTTGTGTGTGTAACTGTTCAGCCCTCTCTCTCTTTCCATGAGAGACACAAATACATACACACACAAAAGTATAAACGTTGTGGTTTTTATATTTAGTTTAAAACATTAATATGATCTCCATTCTCTATGTGAAGAACGGATTGTATGGTATACAATATGTTGGTGAATCTATTTTCACACCCTGTGTACCCTGTTTATGCAATAAATCAGTATATCAAATGGAATTCCATTGTTATTCTGCTTTTTTATTTACCTGTTACAATCTACCCCAATAGGTGTTACAATCTACCCCAGTAGTGGGGTAGGTTGTAACAAAGGTATACACTGTATTTGTCATAATCTCACAAATTCTGTAATATAGTTGAAGAGATTTAAATGGTTGCCACTTGTAGTAGACAAATGTGGGTACTTTGCCAAAAAGTTCCAGAACTGTAGCTTTAAAAGAAATGGTAGTTTTAGGTGCTGAAGAAAAATGTGTTACAACCATACCCGGTCTCCCCAACGCCCATACCACGACTTAATTCTATGCCTCTATGTTTAATGACACCAAACAAGTATTTCCTACTAATTGAAGAAATGTTTGTTTTCTTTTTCTGTCCGTGGCTCCTTGATCAATTGCGCAGGAAATTATTAGACGATGGCCCGGGAATAATTTCACTCTGCAGACCATTGTCCACATTGTGGACCGCGGCCCATAGTTTGACAAATGGTGACCTGCATGCTGCCATATTAAGGCATTTTTACGGTGTGTTTAGCCGGGTTTTCGCGTGGAAGGCTCTGTAGAAATCTGACACCCTATTCAACGAAGTTAAACTGAAAGAGCGTGCCGTTCACAGACACCAGAATGAACGAGTTCGTAACGTTCATCAGGCAGTGGTAGGCTAATACAGTAACTACGTTCAGTTCACGTTCGCTCAAAATATGAACGTGTTCAGGCACAACACTGGGGAGTGGGGTAGCTGAAAGTTGACATCTGCCCTGACTGAATACTGATGAATAACGAAGCCGAGGCCCACTTGCGGCGCCGCAGTGAGTTCGTGGGCTACCGTTGCATTGTGGGAAATGGAGTATTGGTGCGTGCAAAACAGCAGCCGGTTGCTGTGGCCTGCGGGCCGGTTCTAATACTAATCAAATATCATCCCGGGGGCCGTAGATAATTCATTCGCGGGCCGGATCCGGCCCGCATGCCTTGACTTTGACATGTCTGCTGTAGCCTATCTATGGCGCGGGAATCGTTGGCATCATTCCCGCGCTAGTAGTCAGGGGTTGTGGAGTTGTTGGCTTGTATCACTTTGGTCGTCAGGTTGTAGTTAATGTTTAGGCCTACATCATTTTTTAACTCTCGCTAAACCACCTCTGCCAAGCGAATTAACGCAGCGTGAAAAAAAACGAGGTTGTTTTGCAGACGCTTTTGTCCAAAGGTTACAGCGATTTATTTTGTCATCACGTGTGTCGTACTGAATGTTTGATGCGCCACATCGTATTCATGCGAAATATCTTTTGGATGGAAACAGGGTTTCAGCGAGTTTGACCTAACTGTGATGGCACAGAAAGACTACACACTTCTTGGGGAATCCTTGCTCTTGTACAAGGGTGCAGTTTTCGCCTTGCAACACTTTGAAAATGGCATACCTGAGGCACTTGAGTACTTGGACAGTTTGAAGAGTTTTCACATAAGAGATGGTGACATCTTCATAATGACATTTCCCAAATCGGGTAAGGCTGTTTTTGTTGCTTTTTTTTTGGATTGTCAAAAAGGACTAATACAAAACACATCAGAAATACCCACGCAAAATGTATGCCTTTTAACCAGGCATATGAGTTCCTATCTAAAAGTTGAACAAAATTATAAAAACATCACATATCAGTTGCCATTACAAAATTGCCCTAGCAATCATAATGTAGTGGAAAATTTGTATTGCATCATTTTTGTGTCTGTATTTAACATTACCCCATAATCAACATGTCAGGTACAATTTGGATGCAGTACATTGTCTCCATTCTCCATGAGAATGACCATCCTGACCTGTTGGAGAAGCCTACATATTTTCGTGTGCCCTGGCTGGAGTACCTCCGACCGGCTCATAAAATTGACACAAGGGAGTCTCCCAGATTGTTCTGCTCCCATCTGCCACAGCACATGGTTCCCCTTGATCTACAGAGCAACAGAGCCAAAGTAGGTGCAACATTGTGAGCTCAGAAAGTAAGGAGGAAATAAAGATGGCTTTGGTTGGCACTGAGCCTTATTGAAAGTAAAAAAAAAACAATAGAAAACATCTACCTTATAATATCTGACATGGAATATGAAAAGCAAAAAATAAATTGAGTTGTGTATGTGTATGTTTCCACACTAGATTATTTATGTTACGAGGAACCCTAAAGATATTCTGGTGTCATACTTTCACTTCTCACAAGTGCTTAACACTTTGGAGACTGCCGACAACCTTGATGAAATGCTGGAAAACTTTCTGAGTGGTAAAAGTAAGGGGAGAAAACCTACATGTATTCAGACACTAGCATAATATTATAAACTTTTGAATGATTATTGTGAAAATGTTTGAGGTGTTAATTTGTGTTTTCCTTCAGTCTTAGGGGGAAACTGGTTTGATCATATAGAAGGTTGGTTTAACAACAAAGACAAATATGATATCCTGTTTGTGAGCTACGAGGAAATGAAAATGGTAAGCAAAAGTCTAAGAGGGTCATGTCAGGTCAAAACCCAAACATAGTCTTTCATTGTCCATCTCAGGCACTTGTTCACTGCAAGAACTCCAAATTGCAGTATGTGCCAACAGGTGGTCTTATGTGGCTTATATGCACTCTAAATAAGCAAGCCATTGGCCACTTTTAACAAGCTTGTAGTCTAATAAAAAAGCACATTATTTCCTTAAAAATACATCTTTCTGTCTCTTTTCCTCTCTCTCACCAACTAGGATCTGAGATCGGTGGTCATGAAGATCAGCAAGTTTGTTGGAAAGATTTTGTCTGATGTGGACATTGACAAGGTCATGGACAGGGTCACTTTTAAGAACATGAAGAATGATGTAAAAGCAAACTATCACAATTCCGTTCAAGGGAACGTGTTGGATTCAAGCAAAGGCAGCTTTATGCGGAAAGGCAAGATGACAAGATCTAATGAATCTCTCTCCTACTCAGAGCCTCTGAAGACATAGGAGACCTCACACATTGTTCTTCCTCTTTTGAGCACAGGGACCGTTGGGGACTGGAAGAACTTTCTGACGGTGGCGCAGAGCGAGCGCTTTGACCAGGTCTACAAGGAGAGAATGAAGAATCTTCCGGTCAAGGTCATCTGGGACCAAGGAGCTGCATGAGTGAATGTTTCAGCATAAAGACATAAATACATTTGGCATTCTCTCTCTCTCTCTCTCTCTCTCACACACACACAAATCATTATGTACACTCTTAAAACAAATGTGTTGAAAATAACACAACCTACGTTGTTTTCTAACACATCTTTGTGCCCAGATAGGGACAACATATTTGCTTTAAGAGCGTATGCATATGCAGGTTGAAGAGCGATCTGTTGCAGTTCATCACATTCCTGTATGACCTTGTCATGTCTTCCCATCTTTAAGATGCCCCCCCCCCTGCTCAATATCCAGCAAATGTTCACTGATTAAAGATTAATTATGTATGTGAAATGAGACATGAAACAAAATATGAATATGATACTAAACTGATTTTTGAGGAGAGCTACTTGGTTTGTGCATATTTTCCCTTGCAATGTTTTCATCAATCATCCAATATGATATTACATTCATGTTATAAAGTAGTAAATTATGTATTATGTAAATTGTTGAGAACTGATCCGCTTACTACTTCTATAATAAAAACAAAAACTGATTGAAGCCTATTTTTTTAAGAGTACGTAAGTAGAACAGAACCAACCCTCTCGGCCTCTCACAGGTCAATAATCTGTCAATACCCATATTATTGGGTATTGACTGATTACCCATATACGCACATATTATATGAACATTGGAAAGTCACATTAAGAATTTATATGCACATGTGTGACATTTACAAAACCGATTTTTCAAATTGGTGATTTCTAGAACATGTCTGTTTTTAGAACATCTCAAACACTTCAGAAACGGTCTGCTCGATCTCCTGCCTTCTGTTACGGGCAGCACTCGATCAGTCTCTGTGCCCAAAAATAGAAGTGAATGTTTGCAGACAGGCTCTGCTTGGGGCACCCTGACTGTGTGCCCACAGGATGCCTGTGTGCCAATGTGGGTCTTCGTCAGGCCAACCCACCATCACAAGTGCAATATTGTTTTTATGCGATAGTTCTACTATCATCTAATCGACTTAAAAGGCATCAAATTATGTTTTCTATTTCTATTTTGACTTTTGTTTGTTCTTTCTCCACCCCCCAAACATAAATCCAATCTTAGTCTTGGCATCTCCTGCAGCATATTAGCCTAGAAATCTAGACGCACCCTAGCGGCAGCAAATTACATTTGCTTCCAGGGCTAGTCTAGCAACTCTCCGTTGGCTTGTGAGCTCGAAAAATTAAACTTCTATCAGGCCAATCAAATCGTGTATAGAGTCGTTAGGCGGGCTTAACATAATGATTGATGGCAGAGTTGCAACGGTTTGGCTTGAATTCCCTGCTACTTGAAAACAAAGAAGATGGATGTTGCTGTTGGCCAACAGTGTGACACGAGTTAAGCTTGTTTTAAGATGGCAAAAGTTTGAATTAGCCAACTAGCTCCGCTGGTGGGAAAACGCATGGGACTCAGCGCTGTCCTATTGCGTACAGAGGGAATTTGAAAGACAACCGATTATCCCGCCCCTCTGACTGAGCACTGCGAATGGTGAGTGCCCAGACCCTACATTTTATTGTGGGTCTGGCTCGTCAGGCTAGCAGCATATCATGTGAGAGCCAAATTCAGTGAGTGAGGCTATATGTGCTTGTGCACACAATACATTTTAGAGCCCACTTGCTCGTCTATAGGGTCATGCTATATTGAACATTCTTCTCCACTTACTGCAATTTCTCACTTAAAAACTGTAACGTAATGAAATCGCTGCTCTGTCATTTTGAATTATTGGAGCATGTGTAGCCTACGCCAGTGGTTCTTAAACTTTTTGTCTGGCGACCCCACAAAAAAGTATGGCGAGGTCTGGCGACCCCACTTTCCCCAAACCCATTCTAAGTCCTTACTCAAATACCCCCCTCAAACGTTAACAACTAAATCAAGCAAAAACTAAAAAGCAAAGTCATTTGTTTTATTTACTCCATATGAACAAGAACCGAGAAAACCAAACAATCACGATTAAACAAGTGTAGGCTGCCGCCATATCAGATCAGAGCTATCAGAAGGCTGGCGACACACAAGCACGCACACACATGCAGCATTAGGCCTACAACGTTACATTAATTATATTTATGGCGATAACAATAACAATATTTTTTTTATTTCTCTTTTCTGGTTTACTATCTTTAACAATTTCAAAGGGAAGGGTGAGCATGCTTCCGTGAACATAGCAAGTTAATTCTAGGAGGAATGCTGCATACGGCCACACGGAGATTTTCCTCCACGGTGCTGAGCCGACATCTGTATTTTGAGATGTCGTTTCATTTTGACAGGTTTTAAGCTCTCATTCGCCAGAACATCGCCGCAATTCACACATTGTGGGTGGTTGAGGTTATCTTTAACTTGGCAAGTGAATGCATATTTCAGAAATTCTTTCTGATAAAGCCGACGCGCCGTTTTTTTTTTTTTTTTTTTTATTCTCACCGGCCGTTAGACTTGTCCCATCTGAGGATCACGGAGGAGTAGACGCACTGGTAGATGGCACTTCCGAGCTTTTGTTCAATTTTTTAAGCAGCCACCTGTCCATTTTGGCTAGTAGGCTACCTATGTCTTTTGTTTTGTTTTACTTAAAATAGCGGGAACAAGTTGAGTTTGCATAGTGGGAGCAGATAGTTACATTGTTTCTATCAGCGGACCAGTAGCCCATAGGCTGAACCAGATCAAGTTGAAAGACGAAAAAAAATCTCTCTCTTCTCTTAACTGCGTGTAAATAAGAAAAAGGCAGAAAAGGCCAATATTATTATGACCGCCGCTAGCGAAGCTAGCTTCTACTTCCTGCATTTTTGGTCAACGATACCCGGGACACCGAACCACATGAAATTTGGTGGGTATGTAGCCCCACTAGACTTTTACGGAAAATTTTCGTTTCGTCCCCGGGGTCCACTCCCCCCCGTGCTGGGCCCCCCGAACCGCAAAAAAAGCAGTTTTTCCTAAATAACTACCTGAACCGTGGCACCGAGGATGAAGAATCTTTTATGGTATGTTGGTCTCAAGGGCCCACATCAATCTGGCCCATAATCACTCATTTGTGATTTGCACCCCCCCGGTAAAAAATGAAAATGCAATATTATTCTGCTTTAATCGCCCCTATCTTCAGTTAAGATGTTCAGAACTGCACCACATTTTATTTGTATGATTGACCTGGCATTCTCTGGGGGTATGCCAAGTTTCGTAGAATTTCATCCATGGGGGGGTCTTAAAAAAAATAGATTATGTGTACATTTAGTGACTGTACACTCATTGGCCTGTAGATGGCGGTGCACACATATACACATGCACACACACACAGGCACCCACATACTATCGGTATTAGAACGGCCGATAGATAATTACAAATTCAGTAGGATTAAAAGAAAGCCAAAATATAAATTCATCATCATCATCATGGCTGCATTTCCAGTATTGGCGATAAGTAGTCGTTTGTCCACTAGATGGCGATCGTTGCAGTGAGACGTAATTTTGTTGGAAGTTAAACGTGGGTTGGAATAACAATGGACGCTTCCTACAAGGACTATAGTTTACCGCAGAGAACGTCTAATAAGGATAGGATGATGTTCACATGAAATGTAATTCCCATTTCTTCTTGAAGCGAAATAAATCTGAGGATGTTTATCGGACATGCTTGGTTTTACTGCAGGATGCGTTAATCTTATAATATCAATAAGGACCTAGGTAATGTTACTGTTAGCGTTGGTTGAGTGATGGAGGCCAATTTGATTGATTGCATTTGTAGAACACTATAAATGCTGTTATACCAAGCAAATTGATAGCAGCACTGTAATTGTATCTTTCGACTGTCATTTGTTGCATGTGCTACAAAAATCATTCTGTGCAATGGAAGATTTACCAACGTTACACCGGTCTGATACAGTTTTGCATATACATGCGTGAGACTGAGACGCCTGTTTATTTTGTTTTAAGTGAGTGCAGGGTGAGAGAGGGGAATCGATGTGCTTTGATTCCAGCTTGGTAGTTGTAGTCTGTGAAATTAAAAAGCACGTGTGTGTGAAGTATCCAAACAATGACAACTTCATTTCATTATGGCTGCTTTAGCAACACACCTTAAGCTACTGTGTAGTGGGTCCCATTTAGAAGTGGCTACTTCATTCGCGCTTTCCTTGACTGATGGAGCTGTGTGAATTTTATTACAACTTTCCGCCACGATATGGCAGTTTAAGTCCGCTTTGATACTGTAAAGGCGTAAGCCATTGGTTTCAAAGGAAATTTTATTTGTGTCGCCAGCATAGCCTATTGACAATTTATGTTGTAAATAGGCCTACCTTATAAGCCTACCTGTAGCTTAGGGAAGCTAACAGCTTTCTATTAGGATCTAGTGTGTTAGTTACAGTTTTGTCATAAGTCCCTGATGCATTTTTGCATTTAGAATAGCCAGAGCGTGAACAATATCGGGTGCCTATGGACTATGGATGTTTTTTTGATACTTTATTTCCTAATTCTCGCGTTGGGTCCTTCTCCTGTGGCGCTTCTCCTGTGGCGCAACAGGTTAATTGCTTTTTCACGCAGTCGACATGGGTTCAGTCCTCCCCATCACACGTTTTTTTTTTATTATTATTTTTAGACCAGCAACGCTTCCTCAATTTAGGGTACAGGTACACGCAACAAAGCGTTCCTATAGTTCTTAATCAGTGATGGGTGTGTTTAGGGTGTCATTTAAACCAATGAGAATGACATCTGTCATTCCCTTTAACAGCAAGCAGCGCAACTTCAAACAGCGCACATGTATTTTGATAGTCAGCAGAGCATTTGAAGGAATCTGCTTGTGTAACAGATATAAGAAAATGTGTAAGTCTTTTTTTGTTTTCAATTGTGTTTGGTTCAGGTCAATGTTTTATTTCTCCAAAATCCTTTACTTGTCTGCCTTGTATAAAATTATCTTTGGTATTGCAAGTTTTATATTATTTCGTGTAATAGCGCCCTCTGTGGGAAGAGTGTCTTGAGTGAATTGTATCGCGTTCTCTCAGGCTGTTTACCATTGACTGAGGGGAGGTATGTATTATACGCAATGTGATCATTAAGACAGAAATAATCGTTTTAACGTCAGTTTAAGTACACTTTATGTTTTCGATCATGCATAATATTGCAAGGGCATATGGGATGAGTGGATTTGTGTTCCTTGATATATCCAAAGTGAATAATGAGATGTTTGAAATAGCTAATAGGGCCTAACCACGTTTTATGCGTGTGTGTGTGTGTGTGTGTGTGTGTGTTGTTAGCTCTCGCCATTTTGTCTTCATGCAGAATAGCCTATATGCTTCAGCTTTTCTCTTCTTTGTATAGGCTACTGTTTATATGGAGAAAAACCACATCAGTGCACCTTAACGCAGTAGTCGGCGAGGTGCAGACCGCGCCGGCTACACTTGCATTTGTGACCATATGGAACAGTTATTCCATTAAACTATGTTTACTAAAACATAGCAAAGTGTAGCCAACACACATTTGCACTCGGCTATTATTTGAACTCTGAAAGTAAAACTAACTTCACGGTGGTGTCAGTCAACAACAAAACACTTATAGGCTAAAAAGTTAATTACTTTTACTATTTACTGACAATTGGTTACCATCAAAAACATAGCCTGGAAAAAGCAACACTTACCTAGCCTGGCAGGCCATCCTATATCTTTGAAATGTACAGTCTGGAATCGAACCATTTACCTCGCTTAATCCAAGGGGCGGGCAGAAAATTGTCTTTCAAACTGCCTAGGCATGCAATAGGCCAGCGCTACGACCATATCCGTATCCGGTCGGCAAAACGGCAAATACATCCTTCTTCGAAAGGAATTACTTAAGTGCATTGTGTTGCTCAACTTTCAAAGAAAAGCACAAGTCCAACTACTCCAAAGTTGACGCCAACGCCGATTCAAACAACAACCGCTCTTCGTTCGCCATAGCCACCTTTCTTGTTGTTCACAGTCGCAGGACTGTCGTTATCCTGTTAAGCCCGCCTTAAGACTCTCTAACAAAATAGAGCGCTGTGATTGGATGAAGTCCACGGCGTCAGCCAATAGAAATCCCTATGGTTTGATACTAGACGTACAGGCTGAGCAAATTAATTTGCCGTCGCTAGGGTGAGTCTAGATTTCTAGGCTAACACTTACCCCCAATAATGTTCAAATGACTGAATAAAAAACGTTTACCCTGCAGAGGAGTTGCTTACATCTCGTGACAGTGCGTCTTCAGCTGTGCTTCATATTAGCCTCTCGCCTAATCACTTTTATCCGTCATACCAATTTGCAAATGATGGTGAATAACTACTCATTGTGAGATGTATTTCGTAATATCTTAATTCTAACTGTTTCCCCATTGTAATTGTGTAATTTGTAATGTTTTGCATGGATGTGCGCTGCAGGGTGCGTTGTGTACGGAGCCCCGGATATGTTATGGGGAAAAAAAATAATAAGTTGTGGCCACGAAATAGCAATTCGTTCCCACAAAATAATAAGTTGTGGCCACAAAATAGCAATACGTTCCCACAAAGTACTAATTTGTGGCCACGAAATATTAATTCGTTCCCACGAAATAGGTAATTTGTTTTTTGTAAATTATTTTTTCCCCCATGACATATCCTGGGCTCCGTAGTTGTGCACCTGCGTGTATCACTAATGAGATGTATCACTGTTAATGCGGTCTTAAAATAACATATAACAACTCGCCATGGATTTCTGACTAGGTTTCTCTTGGTCAGTGGTGTCAGAATTGGAAATGTGTCATAGAGTGACAATGCATTGGTTGATTTGGTTAAAAAGTCACAGGTTAGGGTATTGGTTATTATTGTAATGATGCTATTCATAAATAATGAGCTGTAAAGTAACTCAGACTTGAACAAAAAATGTTTTAAAGGATATCGACTAATTATCGTTATCGTCAAAATCACAAAAAATATTGAGATATTATTTTTTGTCCATATCGCCCACCCCTAACCCCAGGTACGCCATGCATTAGACCCGTTAAAGTTTGCATACCAGGAGAAAGTGAGCGTGGACGATGCCATCACTTATCTTCTACACAGGACACATTCTCACCTAGACAAGGGGAAAAGTGCTTTGAGAATCATGTTCTTTGATTTCTCAAGTGCTTTTAACACCATCCAACCCCTCAGACTGGGAGACAAGCTCTTGCCGATGGGTGTGGACGCTCACCTGGTAACCTGGATTACAGATTACCTGACCGAGCGACCACAGTTCGTTAGACTGAAGAACTGTCTCTCTGACACTGTGATCAGCAGCACCGGAACGCCACAGGGAACTGTGCTCTCTCCAGTCCTGTTCACCCTGTACACATCTGACTTCTGCTACAACACCGATTCATGCCACATGCAGAAGTTTTCTGACAATACTGCAATTGTGCGGTGTATCAGGGACGAACAGGAGGAGGAGAACAGGAGCCTGATGGAGGACTTTGTGCAATGGTGCAAACTCAATCACCTTCAACTCAACACTTCAAAGACCAAGGAGATGGTGGTGGATTTCCGCAGGTCTAAGCCCGCTCTGCTAACAGTCTCCATTGATGGGGTCAACGTGGAGGTGGTAAGCACCTACAAGTATCTGGGTCTCCACCTGGACAATAAACTGGACTGGTCAGCCAACACTGACGCACTCTACAAGAAAGGGCAGAGTAGGCTGTACTTCCTGAGGAGGCTGCGGTCCTTCAATGTGTGCAGCAGGCTCCTCAGGATGTTCTACCAGTCTGTTGTTGCCAGCGTCCTCTTTTATGCAGTGGAGGAAGCACAAAGAAGAAGGATGCTGGGCGACTTGACAGGCTGGTAAGGAAAGCTGGCTCTGTAGTGGGAGCTGAACTTGAGTGCATCACTTCAATATCTGACAAAAAGACCCTGAACAAACTGATCAACATCTTGGACAATGAGTGTCATCCACTCCACAGCACTATTGTAAAGCAGAAGAGCCTGATCAGCTGGAGACTTCGCTCACTGCCTTGCAGACATACTGAGGAAGTCATTTGTCCCCAGGGCCATTGAACTGTTCAATGCTTCACTAAAGGGAAGAGGAGAGATGGACTTCTCTGCTTAGTCTGTCTGCCTCTCCACCCTCTCCATGTTCGAGTACTGACTGCTCACTACTGTTTTACTACTGTCCACAGCCTAATGTTTTTATTACTGTTTTACTGCTACACTGTTTTTCATGCTATGTTAGCACACATGACCAATGGCTCTTCTACAATACTGAATGGCTGTAACCCTATTACCTCAACCTAACCAACCACTGACATGTTTTTTTATATTACCTTGTCTACATTATACTTTACTCTCTTATTTGTCCATATTATTTATCCTGGTCTCTAGACCTTATTCTTGCACTGTTGCACTGTTGGACTACTGTTGGACTACTTTTTGCACCTTCACCATGACACTCACTCTCTTGAGCACCTTACCATGCACACAGAACTACAGGACTACTGTTGGACTACTTTTTGCACCTTCACCATGTCACTCACTCTCTTGAGCACCTCACCATGCACACAGAACTACAGACCAGTCCCGGCCCTGTCACTGCAAGCGTCTCATGCTTGATCACCCTCAAGCACACTGGATTTTTTAATTTAATTTATATAGTATATTTAGTATTTAGTCTTGTTAGTTTTTCTTATCTTCTACTGTCTCTATTGTACAGTGGAGTTTTGTTATATGTTTATACTTATATTTACCATTTCTGCTGTAAGTGCATGTTGTGTGTGATGTCTGTATGTTACTGAGACCTTGAATTTCCCCTTGGGGATCAATAAAGTATCTATCTATCTACTTTTATTGTATTTTTCCCCACAATTATTTGTTTTAATTATAACAAGACATGAAGAGAAGAAACGTAACAATTATAAACATCCCCTTTGAACTTTTATGAATTGGGTGTTAGTACAATGATATAAAAGGAAACAATTGGGTGCAAATAAAACTATGTAGCAATAAAAGTGATACAAAATAACATCATACCAAATTAAGTAAAAGTGCACCATATAGTCTGATTTCTCTCAAAGTGTACTGTACTGTATGTGTGCAAGCATGCACTTGAATTTCCCCTGGGGATCAATAAAGTATCTATCTATCTATCTATCTATCTATCTACCTACCTATCTATCTATGTTAGTGGGATGGGTTTTTACAGGATGATTTTTACATTTTTCCATGGCAGAATACGGTGCATGAAACTCCAGCAGCACGACAGCCACATCAACGATTGTCACACTGCCTGCACACTTACATACTGTGAGCAGACTCGTAAGGGCTTCAGACATTTTGATGGAAGGAGTGTGCCAAAGTGCTCATTCCATCCATGTTCCGTTGGCTCTAGTCTTGCTTTGGGGTCCTTGGCTGTTGTAAACCAGAAAAGCCCCTCGTTGGATGTGGCCTCTGATCCCACTACTTGTGGGAGGGAGAGCATCAAGTCCAGCCCTTCCACTGGTGTAGATTTCTACCCTGAAGTCATCAAATGTCTTAGCCGTTGTAGTTGACCTGGCCCCAGCCCAGACACGCACCAAGTACTTCTCAGCCAACGCTACATCTTGTTCTGTCAAGGTGTCTGCCTCTCCAAAGTGGCTAAGTATTGGACTGGGTCAGAAGCCATAGCAGCATGTTTAGTCCCCACCTTGCTCATACAGTCATCTCCAGTCAGGATTTGTTCTTTAAATCACTGTCTTTGACGGTGTTGCTCCAAGACCAGAGACTGCTAGATGGAGTGGAAGCATTCGCCGCCTCTCACCAGTGCCATACTGCTGCCAGATCTCCTTCATCCCAAGTTCTTGGAAGTATGGGCTGTAGTGGAGAAGCAATGCAAAGGTGTCTGTGTCATTGGAGACTATGACAACTCTCTTGCACTGCACCTGAGGTCTGGGATCTCTTCGCCACCAACTGCCTTTGCTGGTAGCACCTCATCATTAATGACAACAGAGCTGACAATGACAGTAGCATTGTCACTGGTTCGATTGCACACCATATCCCGAGCTAACAGTTGCAGATTCCGCTTCTCCTCAGACGCCCAGAACTTGTCAAGTTGCTGAGGGATGGGTGTGTATCTGTTCATGCCAATGATGTCGATGCTTGTTGTTGAGTCTGTACGCCGCATGCGCTCCCCTTCCTTCAAGGATATTTCGATGTAGGAATCTAGTACAAGATGGATGAACTCCGGCTCTTGGCAGAGGGATGATGTTGAGCTGATGATGGTTGATGCAAGTCATGTTTAAACGTGCTATATAAATAAATCTGATTGATTGATTGATTGACCTAAAGTAGGGAATTGTCCTAGAGGCATCTGCCGCGTTTTCGACATGAAGTCTACCACAACATGAGTGGCATAAGTAGACTCAGGACTCCATTGCACTTTTTTAAAATAATAAGTTATGGTTACTTGAAAAAAGGGTGGAAACTCGTTGCCTTAAATAAGTTAAGTAAACAAAACTTTTCTCTTCTAAGTTATGTTTACTTTATGTCTACAAGTAATGCTTACTTAGAAGAAAGTTATCCTTACTTAAGACTTTAAAGTTCTGGTTACTTACTTCCAACTAATAAAGTTTACTTCATGCCCTCTAGTAAAGCTTACTTGAAACAAAGTTGTATTTACTACTGTTAAATGAGTTACCCTTACTTGGAGTTGTAAAGGGTACTTTATGTTGGATAGTCAAGTTTACTTGCAGAATATACACATTAATTATAGTTTCTAAGTACTGCCAACTTGAACAGCCAAAGTACTGACATAACAGAAACTGAAAATTCAGATATTGTTTTTTTTAATTAAAATTATTTGTAAAATAATCATCAAAATTCATCAAAGCGTGACATTTAACATACATACATGACTGAACTTTGCAGAAAACTAATTTCAGAGATGGAGATTGGGACTGAGAGAGAGAGAGAGGCTAAGAGAGAGAGAGGCTGATTGAGAGAGGGGCTGAGAGAGAGAGAGAGGCTGAGAGAGTGAAATTTACAGTAACATTCACATTCAACATAGCATTCACATACACATTGTGAAATTTAACATACACATTACTGAACCCATTTTCCAATACAACAAGGAGTTGCAACCTCATGCCCACACGCAACCTGCTCAACAATGCAAAAGATCATTTTTTGAAAATTCATCAAAGCGTGACATTTAACATACATACATGACTGAACTTTGCAGAAAACTAATTTCAGAGATGGAGATATTGTAAAAGATTAAAGGAGAGAGGGACTGAGAGAGAGATGCCGTCCGTCGATTGGCTTGATTGGCCGGTGCCGTCTGTCGGTGCAGCAACAGCTGAACTTCTCAACGCGAGCGACGGGAGAAACGCAACGCAACGCAACGGACCCACAATTCAGTTCGACAACGGATGACGTGAGCCGATGTAAAGTGAATGGGATGCGTCTCCAGCACTGCAACGCACGCAACTGTGTGTAGGAGCCGTTAGAAACAGAGGTATAAGCGCGCCACAAAAATTACTTACCCTCATTTGAACTTGACCAAGGATCTCGGTGAGTGTTTTGCCAACATTACCAGTCTTGGCTTTGAAAATTTCAAGCAATCGAGGGATATGCTGATCCAGGGAGTCGAAGAAGGCTTGTTCAAGGTTTTTACTTGCAACCCATGTGAACTCAGCAAAAACCTTCGACAGAGAAAGATAGTGATAGAGAGAGAGAGAGAGACACAACTAACATTTATTGTTTTGCATTACACTTATTATTTCTCAGCACCTAAAACACTCAAGTTCTAGACATTGAATCATTCTCTCATAGGCTCAACTACTACTACTAAAAAGAATAACTATCATGTTACCTGATGTTTCCTGAAAAGTGCCGGCCAACGCTCCAACATTATCTTTACAGGGGGCTGCTCTTCTACAATTTCTTTCCTCCTCAATGCAAAGGTCAAGTTCATCAATTGGTTGATCAAAACGGCATCGGGTGTCCGTTTCATCACTTCGGTTTGAAGGCGCTGTCTATTCTCTTCCAATGCGGACCCATCTTGATCCTGGGGGAAATTTGGGAGGAAGTTCGTCTCACTCCTCCTGGCTCTCTTTACGTGTCGGTTGGGTGACGCACCATCTGCCGTTTGGCTCATTCTGCTATTGATGGACACCTCTGCCATTCCTAATTTGCGTAGTTTGGAGCGAAGATTGCCCATTTTCCAATACAACTTGTTTTTCCACCCTAGACACCCAATGCGGGATCCTGGCTCGGTAAGACATGTTTCTTAATCAGGGCCTGTGCAATGTCAAAGAGCTGGTCGTTGTCAGGGTATGCAGTGTATTTGTAGATTTCATCTGCGATTCTTTGGAGCATGTCATGTCTCATCTCTTTTGGCGCTTTTAGACGTCTGCCATCCCTCATGTAAGCTAGATTTCCCTGCTTCAATTTATATTCAGTGTCAACAGCAAAGAGGGGTATCTCAAATGTAGATGGCCATACTTGGTGAAGTGTTGGCGCTGCTGGTGGAAGTGTTTCAGTCACAATGTCGGAAGAACTGGCTGAACTGACGGAGGAACTCATCATAACTTGAGACAAGGTGATGGTCACACTATCCTGTGAGATAATCTTCACAGTTGGTCTATGCGGCAATTCAGCAACATCCATGAGGTTGCAAAAGGCATTGAAGTCAGGATCTTCATAATGGAGGACAAAGCTGAAATCAAGGTTGTGGTCATTCTTCAATTTTCCTTTCAAGTCTTCTACATCTCTTGGCTTTTCATTCAAACGTATTTTTCTGATGTCATTTTCGCCCACTATAACCCTCAATGGCCAGGACTGGTCCATGGTTCTGTATGAATAAAAAAAGGACATCAGCACAAAATATAATGTCTCAGAGTAACATACAGGGTACCCTTCACATTGTAGATGGACAAAGGATAGACATCATTACAATCCTTCAGTGAGGTTAGGACCATGCAACCACTTTTGCTAACTTCAAAAGACCTCAGATGTTCGTGGTACCATGCCGTCATCTGCTTGCAAACAAACACTACACTGGTGTCTACAACCAGAATCTTGTGAATCTGTTGGAATTCAGGGAGGCCAGCACAGGAGCCAACAGACAGCACCATGTCAGTAGCATAATCAATGCCATCTATAGTGACCGCTTTTGCAGTAAGAACCATTTCTGGATTTGGATATCTTGCAAGCAATTGCTGTTGTACACTGTCTGAGAAGGAAGAGGTCATAATGCTCATAACTTTGCCCAGTTCTAGTGCTGGTTTAAAAAATGAAGCAGAGTCCAGGTAGTAGGCTATTGTCTTCTGATGCCTCTCAGCCACTGTCCAAGCTACATTTTTGACATTGTGAGCTGCACGCACAGTTCTTTTGAAGACTTTGTGCTTCGCCTCGAATCTCATCGTCCAAACATCCACGAGCGGTCCGAAGACTCGAATGAGGCCCGGATAATGCTCCACATAATGGTGCTTGGGGCGAAGTCTGTAGTCTGGGAAGACCCCCTGAAGTATATCTCTATGCTCTGACAACTTGAAATCCAGATACTGGATTGTCTCTTCTGTAAACCTTGGACACATAGTCAATTCTAGCAAATCTTTAAGGCAGAGTAAAACCTCCCATGACTCATCACCCTCTGGGACATAAGGACCTATCAGCAAGGGAAGCAGCCTCATTAGGCACCAATTTTCATGCCCATTACCTCCGACAGAACCTCTGGAAAGCGCATATTTAGAAATCATTTGTGGCCGATTTATTTTATCAGAATTTGTGTAGGGGAAATCCTTTATGGCAGCATTCAGCATCTGCAGAGTGAAAAACTTTTTTTTAATTAAGTTCTTCAAGCAAAGAGACAGCTCAGAGGGAATGATGCCTTCCAAAAGATCATGCAAAATGTCTGGTGGGTACCCACCGATGACATGGAAAAACTGCAAACTATCAGTAAGAGGGCAACTTCTTTTAACACCATACTGCTTTGCTAACAGTGCATCCAGCTGGACAGCCAGAACATGCTGGTCATGGTCATGTTTCGTCCTCAATGGGAAGTAACCAGAACTAACTTCATGTTCCTGTATGTCACATCAAGTAGCCATGCAAAAGCGACACATCTTGTCTGACACAAAATTTTCATGAAATCCAGCTAATGAATGCGCTCCTAAATTATCTGCTGCAATGTATAAGACTGTTCCCTTGACACTTGAGCCCAATTTCTCCAGATATACACCATGCTTCTCAAGCACCATTAAATCCTGAATTAGGGGGCGAAGAATCTCAGAATATCCACATTGCTTGACTGTATTCACATTGCAAAGGATGGCCAACTGTACTGAATTGAGGCAAGATCGAAATTTGGTGGGAATATTTCCGAGCACCCACTACACACCACAAAGTTTGTGCAATTTCTTTGAAGTGCCGAGTGGATTTGCAACCTCAAAATCATCTATGTAAAGGGATAAGGCAATACGGAAATTTTCCTCCATCAGTAAGGCATTTTCTCTGTAATGAGAGCCATCTCTGAAAGTTGCATATCCTTCAAAATTACTCTGATCAACAAAAGCTTTCTCAAGGATGTCCTCTTTGCTGAGCAAAGTCTGAAGCATTTCCAAGATGGGAATATACACAAATGTTTTCTTGGTGCTTGTGAGAAATTCCACAGGCTCAACAATAGCAAATTCTCGTGCCATGTATGTAGCTCTTCTGTGTGAAGTTGAGAGGGAACCTCCATCCTGTGTGTGTTTTGCAATTACATTACTGTCTGAAACGGCATTTACTATTTCTGTAACTACAGACAGGTCAACACCAGGATAGTGGTTCAGGACTACTTCATGAACAGCAGCAAAAAGCAGTGGCTTTGAAAGGTCTATGATGTGGTTTACTTGCTGTAATATATCTTGCAATGCACTCTCAGGAATATTAAGTATTGTTCGCATTCTAAGAAGCAGGGATGCCAAATTATGCTCAAGCTGGAGCGGCAGTTCTTTTGTTTGGTAATAATAACAATCCTCAAGCTGAAAATCAGTGTCTTCTGAATCTTCTGTATTCTCAAACTGCACTTCCATATTTTCAGTACATGTCACAATTCCTGGTTTAAAATGTAATTGGTTGTGCAGATCTCTACTGTCATGTTGCTTGCTTCTATGTGCATTAAATGTGGAATAGACACTGCTTTCAAATTGACAGTCCTGGTAGGGGCACTGTACTTTTTGGTGCATCCGAATGTGGGCACGTAAATGTGAGAAAAAAAAACATCTTCCGTGCAAGGCTCTTCAAATTCGCAGAGTTGGCAGCGGAATACGTACTTAGTGTCAGTGCTAGGATTGCAACTCACTGAATGCAATTTTGACAAATGCACCTTAAGAGCATTAAAGGATTTAAAGGTGCAGGGACACTCTTTATAAAGGCATGGCACTACTCTAGTGTAACCTCCATGTTTCAATCGGTAATGTTTCAGCAGCTGACCTCTGACCTCACATCCAAACAAGCACAACTTACATGTCCAGTGCATTTTCAGTTTTCCAACTGCAAAAAGAGAAAGAGGGCAAAATTGTTATCAATATGCATCTATTGGCCATGTTTAACTAAAACAGCTGTTTTCAGTGAATTTGAGAGGCAATATTAATTAAGTTTATCACATTAAATGATAATTGAACTTATTCCTCCAGAGACTTAATTATAACTAAGCTAAAAAAATCATGATTTGGCAACTTTATTTTTTATTGCTTCAGGCCTAATACATTTTACACATCAGAATTAAAAATCTCAATCATCCGGCAATAATAGTTTCTCTCCTTTGCTTTGGAGCATTTGTCAGATCATCAGACTTAACAGTTATGCAAATGACAGGCTAATGATGTGAGAGATGCACCAAAGCTAGGCTACTAAGAAAAAGACATGCATATGATGGAGATTTTACAGAATTAATAGGCCTATGCAGACATCAAAAAGGCTTGAGACTTGACACGCTAACGCTAAAAACAATGGCCTTAAGGTGCACCATTTTAGTTACATTGAAATTCTATGACGCCATTTTGCACCTCAATAACGGCACCTTGGTAGAAGGCTTTAAGTTAACGTTAATGTTATAATTCCACACTTCAGCCTAAAGTCTCCTTGCTAAATCACAACAAAGATTATAGATAAAAAAAACCATGGCTAATGTTCTCAGTCAGTACGAGTACAATTATCCGAATTGTTTTAGCAATACAGTAGGAATATCGACGCAAACCATATACACGGTTTAATCTTTAAGTTACACGTTTTGAATAAACTTGGCATGCTAGCAAGCACTTTCTCGTGAGAAGTATAGCTAGAACTAGCACTACATGTCATTAAGACAGCTCATGCAACTGTTATTGGCAAATTTATACAGCCTAGACACCACCACTTCTTCATAACTTCGATAACAAAAAATATCAAAGGGCTTAAATGGCTAATATTTCTTTTCTGCTCTGCATGGTCTGAGGCAGTGTTAGCTCGAATATCAGTTAACGTTAACTGCTAGCAGCTAACGTTAGCTCATAATTATGTCAGTCAAGTTGAACTTAACATTACCCCAGCTGTTAATGAAACCGAATGTGCCGTTTTGCACAAATGTTGTTAGTTCAACCTATACTGTAAACATTTGACACATTAATACATACTATAAACTTACCAGACAGAGCAAGTCACTGGTCAGCTACACACCATCATGAAAGTTGAACACTGCCGAGTCGACCGTTGGCTGTGGAACGCAGAATGCTCCCAATAGCACTTGTGCGCGTGTGCCCTGCGTGACACTGCGTGAGCACTTTACTCAGGTCTGAGTTGAGACGCTTACTCGTGTATCTCAAGTTTTAGACCCCATCGATGCAAGTTCGGCACATTACTAATGTTACTCTAGTAAGAACACTAGGTCAGCATATAGTAAGTAAAGTATACTTGTATTACTGCAGTAAGATGTACTGTTATTTTTTACAGTGTGGGTGAGATCAAGTTGAGGCTAAATCTCACTGACAAGTTTTGACTTGTTGACATGAGCTGGAAGGTCACCATCAAACAGGGGAGATGCTGAAAGCACATCATGAGAAAGTATCTGCCGGATACTCATGCCCCGCTCCTTAGCAATGTCCATACTCCTATGTGCCTCGGCCATGTCTTTGGATGATGTGGGCAGTGGGACTGGGGAAACGCTGCCATCACTAGGCAGTGTAGGAATAACAGGCCAACTAGGTAGGGGGAAGTGATTGGCAACTAATTAGGTAATTGATAGATTAGTAAATTGGCATGTCTATTTATACATCGGGGCCTCTACGTGCGGACTGTTTGCTTCCGGTAGTAAGGAGCAGAGAATCAGAATGCTGGTGCTGCAGTGAAGTGTTGGGTCCTAGGTTTGCGAGGCGACATTATAAATCAAGAGGTAACATAACTGTCTCACTGATCTCTCATATTGGGCCGCATCGCTTCTAAAAGGGGCTGGCTGCATGTACAAGTTACTTACGTGCAAATAAATCTCCCACAGCCTGAACCGAGTCGGCATTCAGTCTGGGAACGAGGTGTACACTGCAAAAAATGAATTCTAACCAAGTGTTATTGATCTTATATTAAGATTAAAAAATCTATTTGGTATTGTTTTTAGTATGAAAATACTTACCTAGCGCCCTCTCAAAAGATCATTTTGACTTAATTTAAGAAGACTTTAACTTATTTTAAGGAGTCTTATCAAGACAAATTTGCTCAACGCACTGGCAGACAAATTTGCTTGTTTTTAGGACAAATTTCCTTAACACACTGGCAGACACATTTGCTTGTTTTCAAGATGAGATGTCTTAGAATAAGTCAAATTTCTTTTAAATTAAGCCAAATGATTTCACAAAAAAGCGCTAGGTGTATACTGAAAACAATACACTCTAAAAAATGCCGGGTTATTTTTTCAACCCAAACGCTGGGTTGAGGCTGTTGGGTCATTTTGTTTGGTTGTTTTTACTCATATTGGGTCATTTCTGTAACCCAGCTTACTGGGTTGATAGTTTATCACTGCTGGGTTGATAGTTTAGGGCTGCGCTGCCTCCTGTCCCCACCTGACGTGGAGTACACTACCCAGCACCAGGGTGACTTCAACACAGCTGCATAGTTACTTGAAGGTTGAGGAAAAAAAATCGTCAGGCAGGCAGGCATATTCTTTCAACCGTCAAGTCCAGCAGCTGTCAAAATGCAATGGAAATCGGGTGATTGCGGAAGGTATGTATCTGCTTTTATTTATTTTTATCCAGACGGATTTTAAAAGTTCACCCAGAGACATACCCTTCGTGATATCAAGGAATATTCTGCTTTCCATTTCGTTCAGCTTCAAGCAGGTTAGGTGTCATTCCAGCTAATATTAGCTACTGTTAATGTTAAATCTACTAAAGTACAGACTCATAAAAACATAGTTCTGTATTGACTGGGTAGGAACTGCTGAACAGAAACAAAACGAACTTTTACAACGAACTACAATTAGCATACCCTGGGGATCAATAAAGTATCTATCTATCTATCTATCTATCTATCTATACCAGCAGCTGGTAGGTAGGCCTAACGTTAGCAGACTTGGAAACTTTATGCTAATTAAATATGCTTCGTGGCTAACGTTTGTCAACTAGCTAACACAGTCGAAGTAGTCTCTTCACAACACGTAACTTACGATAATAATCATGCCAAACAACATCTTATTAAATCATTCAGGGTAGCCTCATATTATAGCCATGTAACCTACTGGGTGGTTCTTGGTGGTAACATTAACTTGGATTCACTAATTGAATAATGTGTTAACATTAGCTAGCTAACGTTAGCACTGCTGAACTTATGTTTGTCAGCCTAATGTTAGGCTAATGGTAATGTTAGTGCCATTTTACTCAGCGGCTGGGTTGTTTTCAACCCAGCATTTTTTAGAGTGTACCAACTAGTTTTTTTTTATCTTGATATAAGATTAATAACACTTGGTAAGCAGTTTTTGCAGTGTAGGTGGCGATCACGGCGGGGACATTTGAGGTATTGTTCTCTTTTTCATCTGCAGTGGGGTTTTGAACAGGAACAAACTTGTAGACTATGCCCGTCTTTATTGGTACGAACGGAGCTAATAGTTTTATTATTGTTTGTGCCATTAGGTCATTAGGCATTCTGTCTGTTTCAAAGTGTGGTTGCTGGTGAGAAAGTTGAGGATATCAGTGATCATCCCAATCTCATGGAACAAGAGCTCAAACTCAAACTTCATTGGTAGACTTCCGAGGGACATTTCCCTAATTCACCTTGTTCATGCATTTCCACTGAATTATTTTTGGAATCTGATCCCTTATCATGCCTGTTCATTCTTACTCGTCGCATGACTTATCGTGACGAAATTCAAGATGGCTGCAAACGCTAAACTTCGTGAAGATACTGTCTGTATAAATCGTCTTGTAAGTAAACTACCAGTGCTTTTTCAAAGTTCTCAATGTCTTGTTTTAAATGTCAGGACCCTCGGAAGTCTACCAATGAAGTGTGGAGATGCATTGAGCCTCGTAAATGGTGTAAAACAGTGATTTATTTGCATGGCTAGCCCGATGCCGAAGCACCACCATTGAAAAAGCTGTTGGTAGCATCGGCTAACTAGCGCCAGATTTTGGAGTGCAGGGGACAAGCCGAGATGGGCTATGAGACATGCGTTCACACTCGGTATCATGTTTCAAGACAGTTTAGGTCAATATCACACCGGAATTCTCCTTTAAACAGCGAGTGTGCTTGGTATGATGATCAGCTCCTCTAATGCAGGGTAGGACTACGTTTTGACAAGCATACAAATTCACCTTGTTCTTGCCCCATCTGAAATGACTTCTCTACTTTTTGCTGCCTCCATCCTTTCTGTATTTGTTGTGTAAAAAAACGTTGTATATGATGGCACTGAAGTCTTAAGTTAGTGAATTGGCTAACAGTGTTAGTTGGTAACCAAATAGCCCACACATTGCGCTACACGCTGCGTAGGCTACGTGCATTCTCTCTCCTGCTGATTTGCGTTCAGTAGCCAAGTGCGTAATATTGCAAAAGTTGAAAAAATAAATGTGTTTATTGTAGCCTACAGAAAATAAATAGCCGATCATACTGTCAGTTAATTGCCTACAGTGCAGTGAAGAGTTTGGAGAGTAAAGCTATAGGGCAACTTGAAGTTTTATGAAAATAATTTACGAACCAGAACAAAGACCATGAAGCTTCTATTTCTTGCAGCTGTTAAAACACCCGCTAGATAGTTTAAATACCCACCAACATTCGTTTTTGCAGTACAGATTATTTCTAAAAGTTATTTGTCTACTACTGGCTGATTTATCAAACGAGTGCTTTCTCGTTCGTCCTCCGCAAACTACAGGTGTTTCGGTAGAGAGCCATTGAATAAGCGATGCCAAGCAATTTCTGTAACACTTTTTGTGACATTCAGCAAATATATCCTCATTTAATGTAAGTTCGGACAATAGGCCTACGTTCTACTCTAAGTGCAGTTGTACTCCATCTCAGTTGCATCAGTTTTCTAATTTTGAAGGTTCTAAAACATTATTATGCTCCACTGAATCCTTCTCGTTTTCTTTCATTTGTCCAGCTAACCTTTCCATTGAACCTAGCCATTTATGATGGATTACACACTCGACATTCTGAAATGTCCTGCACGATCAAGGCCAAATTAAGTTATCACGCAGCCACTGTGTCAGCAGCATGAGTGCTGACAGTGACGGTGCGTTTCTGATGTCAGATTATTATGTAGGCTAGCCTACTAGACTGTTCTCACGTTGCAGCGCTTTACTTATATGAAGTAGCATTAATCAATATGAGGGGCAGAGGGGGATAAATGTTGTCCCCCCCGACGATAAAAATAATTTAGCAGAGGTAGGGATAGGAAAACCAGAGGGGGGGAATCCTCACCATCCCCCCCAACAAATCGCACCCTGGTGACCTCCAGGACCCTTTGACACTTGCTGAATGGTCTGCTCGACCTGCTTGATTAAGATTGTCCTGATCTGCCATTGAAGCAACCAAATTCAAGCTTTTGGGACCAGGTATTTTAGAATGCTCCATGTTTATCAATATGTGTGATGGCTCAATAGTGAGACAAAAACTTTAGAAACCTTGAAACTCTTTTAAATTTGACTACTTCTGGTAAAATACAAGAAAAGTCAAACCTTGTCTTCTTTTCTTCTGTGAACTCTGTCCAGTGGTATACAAATACACAGTATAAGGGAAGACTGTAAATTTGAGTTAGTTCTCATGTGTAATGCACTGTTGATCAATTGGTGCAATACTCAATAGTGAGATGAAAACTTTGGGAACCTTGGAAATCTTTTGATACTCCTAGCAAAATACAAGAAAAGTTCAACCTTGTCCTCTTATTTTCTGTGAACTCTGTCTAGTGTTGTACAGATACACAGTATAAGGGCGGACTGAAAATTGCAGTTAGTTCACATGTCTTTTGAGATTCTTCAGAATAGGTAAACGACCTTGACCATGACCTTTTCAAGGTCAAACTCATCCAATATGGTCATATCAATGGCAAAAATGAATTCCACATACCATAATTAGTCAAAATAGAGGTATTACATGTGTATAAACATTCAGAAACAAAAAAGATACATTTTCAACATGTCCAATGGTGGCCATATTTGATTTAACCATTGTGCAATTCGTGGCACTATGGCAGATGAGCACCTCTGTGATTTTTCATGTCTAGGGACCCACTAACTCAGTTCAAGTGAGAAATTCCCCCAATACCAAATTGCGAACGGGTCTACAGGCCAGGTCCAGGAGTAATAGGCAATTACCTACTTAGCAACTTTCTGTGTTCGGGTAGGTACACTGCCTCACCTCTGAAACGGAAAAGAGCTGCTATGCTACAGGAATTCAGAAATCTCTTTATACAGACGGCTAGGTGCATTCCCTCTACATTATATCAGATTAATGTTCATACTTTGTTGCAAAAGATGTACAGTATATTTAGTTTGTTTATTATTGGGCTTCTCAACTGTAGGGGGGCCCTGAGAGCAAATCTTTTTTAGTGCTGCTTTAATTAAAGTATGTGTGCTACATGTCTGTATCCATTGCATCCTCTGTTTCCTGACCTCTAGAGGCCATCGGGCCCTCAAGCCCCTTATAAAGTCTAAAAGGAAAATGAAGGATCACCGCACAGTGTTAATCTATTGACGACTGCACCTCACCAGCACCTGGAAGGCTGTGCACAGGAACTTTATCCCCTTATAAAGTCTGTTTCTGTGGTCAGAGATATTCACACCAGCGGCCTGCTGGAGGTAATTTTGTAGGGCTCTGGCAGGGCTCCTATTGTTCTTCCTTGCACAAAGGAGCAGATACTGGTCTTGCTGCTGGGTTAAAGACCTTCTACCACCCTGCCTAGTTCTCCTAGGTGCCTAGTGCAACTGCTTGTCTCCTGGAATCTCCTCCATGCTCTTGAGACTGCGCTGGGAGACACAGCAATCCTTCTGGCAATGGAACGTATTGGTGTGCTATTCTGGATAAGTTGGACTACCTGAGCAACCTTTGTAGACTTAGTTATAGTAGAATTTGGAGCGAGTGCCTGCCTGCACCCTCCTGCATGACGTCAGCTGGACTCCACCAACCACATCTCTCGCCTCTACCCATACGTGGGAGTGTGTGTTGGTGAGAGTGTGTGTGTGTGTGTGTGTGTGTGTGTAACTGTGTAAGAAAGACAGACAGGTGAACATGTGGGGGGATTTGGGAGTGTTTGTAGCCATGATTGTAATAGTTCAGGCTTTTATTTCAGAGGATGACAAGAAAACAGAGAAACAAACAAAATAAACATCATAAAGACACATAATGACAGACATGGCATAGGACAGAGAAGGGTCACCATGTCCACAACAGCATAATAGTTTCACCATGGCAATCTGTCTTCCGATGAATACTTATGTGACAATAGAGATCTTTGCTGTGCAAAACAAAGATATTAGAATGCTATGCTCTAAGATCTTTGCCGTGCACAGTGCTGGGTAGATCTTTGCAGTGCAGTGCCAAGTTGTTGTGGAATTGAAGCAAGGTTGGTCTGAATCCTGAGAGACCAATTCTACAGTCAAAGGTTCTCCCAAAGGAAACTGCATGCAAGCATACTACCTATAGTTATACAGACACTCAAAACTCATTTTTTAAATCAACATTTTTAATCCCTAGTTTTCAAAGTGTTTTATTTGCCAGGAACATGTCTCTTATTTTATATTTCTCATATCAGAACAGGCGTACAACTGCCATGGATACCGTAGCTGAAACGCCCCCCGTGGGGGAAAATGTTCGATTTATCTAGCGATTTAGCCAGAGGGCATAACTGGGAATGATTGCCAGTGTGAGACGGTTTTGTCTAATGATTTGAACAAGTGGTGCAGTGTGTACAGGACAATGAGTGTGTGAACACACACCAATTCTGAGATTATGGTGTTCATGCTTTATTTCCTTTGGAACGAAACTACTGTCCTCAGTCTATTTTGATGTATTGCTTGTTCCATCTTGATGTACTGGTTGTGTGCTTTGGCATAAGAAACAGTACACAGGGAATAGTGTGATGTGCTCCAAGCAATGTGTCTCTTGTCATATTTACCTGATCATTTCCAAAAGGTTTGATTGGGATCAGTTTTTTTTGTTTATTTTGTATTTATTTGTCAGTGGTTTTGTACAGTATGTATCTACTGTACATGACTGCAAGCCCAGGTGCCTTGGGCAGCAGTCAAGCAAACACCACCGCAATGTGTGGACCGCCAAAACGCTTAAGGATCTTTTTTTCTCCCAGGATACGAAATTATGTGTGCGGAATTATGTACATCAAATGTTTTATTTTACTGGTTGTCATTCTTTACTGCAGTTGATGTGGTTTTGTTTTCTTTCGTTTCTTTGAAGTTGTTTTTGTATTTTTAATGAACCTCCACTCTTATGGTCTTTTTAGCTTTATCCTTGTCAGTTTGAAAGTTACAAGTACAAGTGAAACACGAATCCTGGTTACAGTATTCCTGAAAGCCCTCCCAGGGTGCATTATTTTTCAGATTTCCCCTGCCTTTGAGCTGTGTCTGTTTGCTTGCACGCTTTGTGGCCTGCTTTGTTGCATGGACCACCCATACTTCAGACATAGACCTGAGAGAGGCAGGGAGAGAGAGAAAGAGCGTGTGTATGTGCTATGTGCATGTATGAGTCTACTTAGCCTTCAGATGTAATTTCTTTCTAAGCGGGTCATATAGCTCAGTGGTTTTGACCATGTCCTGACCAGTGTTCGAATTATACCGTGAGCTTCGGGGGGTACCGCTATTTCGACTGGTGACGTCACTCTCCATTTTATATAGGCTTACACACATGATTTCACACTTGTGGTTCACAGTCAATTTTCCTTCGAAATATAGGTCATATGACCGTGGCTGGCTGGCTGGCCGACAAGTTAAAAGAAACTAGTCATACTAGCAAGCACAATTTACTTTACACGTTATGCGAAAGGATGAAATTGGGTAAACACTGCTTCAAGGTTCGCCCGTGCGTAAAATTGCACGCCACAGTCAAATATTTTTTGGTATAGCAGTGCAATGCAAACATGGAAATGCATACAGAGCAATAGCACGGAAATGGCAAACATGCAACTTAAATTTAAGACCCAGAATTGTTTACAGATGGGCCTCAGAAAGTCTCCCGTTTAATAGTCAAGTTCACCTAGCCTAATACAAGGCCAGCCTTTGGTTCATTTGATTCGTTTTTCTTGGATAGCCTAAGCCTGCAAAACATCAAGCAAATAAAAAAATTCAAACAAACTGCAGGTAACGTTGCAATTATGGATGTATGGGCATTTGCGTAAAAAAGGTTGAGAACCACTAATCTACATGCAAAATTCCCTGAATAGCCTATTAGTGCAAATTCCCTCTTGTTAAGACATTAAGAATGAAATTGCACAAAAAGATAAATCGCCTGATTTAACCTCTCCCCGTGTCAGTATATCTATGGAACTCCTCCTATGGCGTGTGATTGTAGGCCTGATTTTTAAGCTAAGCAGCAGCGATGGTCGTGGCAGCTGAGTGGAAGGCAGATCTTGCTACTCAATGTTTTTCTAAGGTTGGCTATCACTATGTTACAAAGGCAGTGAAATATTAGACAAATGTATGGCCAGTTGGCCACGGCTTGTTAACCCATTTTTTGCTTTTGCAGCCTACACTGTGCATTTGTTTTAATTCATCAATATTATATCATAGCAAACAATACAGTCTGGATGTACCAGAGAAATGGTACAGCCCAATGGGAGTGAGGGTTTGAAAATCGTATTTCCTTAGATTATATCCTGAATTGTTGGTATGTGATGGTAATACTGCATTTAATTACATGCAATATTGGATAACATTACATTTTACATTTTTTCAGTACCCCCCAAACTTTTATTTTCATCACTTTTGGGGGGGTCCAAGTCTCATCTAGGGGGGTCAGACACCCCCAATACCCCCCGTAATTCGAACCATGTTCTTGGTCATTCAGCAGGATATGAATCAGCGAGAGAAAAAGGAGTCAGTGCTGAATCAACACATTCCTTTTGATGTCTCGTATTTTACTTAATTTACAGTATTTTGTTTCTGCAGTGCTGTGCACATGGTATTGGGCATCTACAGTATGAGACAGGTAGATAAAAAGAATCTTTTATTGCAAAAATAGCCCAATCAATGACATTTTTGCCTCTGGAAAAAAGCTCCAGAACTAGTATAACATGAGACTGTGTAGAACAGCTGTAGCCCTGTGTGTGTGTGTGTGTGTGTATGTGCGGGTGTGTGTCCAGTTTGTGTTCTTCATATGCATTACCTCTAGGTTCTCCATGACAGCTGTTGTCATAACCACCACAGGCGTATTTTCCAGTGTGCCATAATGTTCTTGTGAGAACAACCACAAGTAGTGTGTTCCATCCACTGCCTTCGCTCATTCCTCTGGACAACCATGCATTTCATTTACTCCCACACACTGTACATGATTTCCTAGTCTTAGCTAGGAAAGTAGTCTCTCTCTCTCTCTCTCTCTCTCATGTAAATATATTTATTCCATTTTGTTTCATATTTGGAAGAGATGCCGTTTGCCTACACTATATGGCTGAGTGCATTCAAATGTGTTGTGTATATAACTGTTTTTTTTTTTTTTATGAAACGGATTGATTGCATGTCTGGACTCCATCAAACCCTTCTATGTGTACATATTCTCTGTATAAAATACTAGGAGGTTCTTTAAAAAAGTTTCAATTTGAAAGCAAAAAAAATGAGACTAAAATGGTCTTTTCCACATCTCTAGAAGACCTTTGTCATTATTGTGTTTAGTTTTGTATATCACACTGTAGCAGCTAATAATGTAATAACAGTCACTAACATAATCATTTTAATATAATAAAGCAAATAATGTAATAACTTGCCTATACTGTAATTATTGGCTGGTTAATACGTTATTCGCTGGGTTAAAAAAAAACTTTGAAAATCTAATAACTGCAGCCAATTACTGGTATGTAATAACATACTGATATCACTTTGTTTAAAACATTCAGAGAATCCAGAGAAATCTTTGCAAACAACAGAAAGAGCTGAAAAACAAATTGAATGTCCGTGGTCTTTTGGACCTCAGATGGCACTGCATCAAAACCAGACCCGTTTTCAGACCTGTCATTGTATGGGCTCAGGAAAACCTCTGATAACCATTGTCTATGTACAGTTTGATACTCAATTCAAAAACTGCAGCCAAAATTGTAACAGCCAAAAACAGCCAAAATCATGAGACATGATACAGAAAATACCACCGTCTTATCTGTGCCTGAGCTTGTTTAAAATGGACTGAGGTAACATGGAAAAAGGTAATGTGGTTAGACCAATCAAAATTTGCCATTCTTTTTGGAAATCATGGACTCATCTGACCTAGAAGAGGGCCTACCCAAGCATCCAACGTTTCCAACATGTTTTTCAACATCTATGACTGTGTGGAGGTGCATTAGTGCCTACAGCATGGGCATCTTGTATATCTGGCAAGGCACAATAAATTCTGAATGATGTATACAGGTTTTGAGCAACATATACTGCCATCCAATGCTTTTTTTTCCAGGGAAGACCTTGAATATTTCAGGAAAACAATGCCAAAATGAATTCTGCACATATTTAAACAGTATTACTCCATTAGTAGAGGTCCTGGGTAAGATTTGTATGCACTTCATTTAGCGGAGAATATCTCAACTGTTATAGACTAATATGACCCCATTGAAGAACGTGGGATGTGTGCCAAAATCTGACGAAAGTCCTGAAAATGACCACCAGATGACACTATTATCACACTACAGGGGAATGGGACTTTTTTTCCCCTTTATAGATATCCCCATACATTTCTACGAGATTAATCTTCATATTAAGAGAAATACTTTTTGTATTACACTTTGCCTAAAAAATAAATGTTCACAGTGACCATAATTATAAGGTCTTAGAAGAGTGTAAGCATTCTGATTTGATATAAAGAAAATGGCTAAAAAACAGTCAACCTATTACATACAACTAAAAACCTAAAAGCTTACATTTCCTGTTCTAAATATTGCGGTCATCACGCCATCACCTCCAACTTTTTTTTTCTCCAACAAAAGTTTATTTGGCAGCCATAGTGATCTAAGGTCATAGCAGAGCACATGGCTGTAAAGCAAGATGACTTGTGAGATCACGAAAAGGATCTAAGGAAATCTACTCTTTATTCTCTGTGTTGGCATGTCTTCTTACGTGTCATTACCACGAGTTGTAGTTTTGTGTATTTAAATAATTATAATGAATTTGTATCAGTTTTATATTTAATTTGATGTGTATTGTAGCTAGCTAGCTGCTAGTGTTTTTTTAGTTTTTTTGCAAAATGGGGAAAATGTCATCACCAGATTGTCTCAGACAAGTTGATGAAGTTACAATGTCTTCATGTCATGAAGTTATTCCTCACAAAGAACAGATAAGTTGGTACGTACCAATTACTCATATTTGAAACCTTATTTTACAAAATTCCAAAAGATCTGGAGAAAGTGAGAGAACAACTTATGGATCTACATCACTGACACTGTCATCAGGTGACACAGATGTGTTTGTGTACATAACAATTGTTCTGGCTCACCCGCAACTCAGGAGTGAAAAGATCAATATTACCACTTCATGATATCTGCATAACGCTGGGAGACGAGCTCACACAGTGTCTCCCAGCACTACATGTGCTGACTGGGTGCGATACAAGCAGCAAAATATCAACCAAACTTGCAGCTCTGAACACTGTCCACAACTCTTTTCTGATTCTCAATGTCAGCTGTCCACAGCTAACGGAGTGCAACACAAATGGCAGAAACATTCTTGGTCAAATGTCTCAAACCATCAACGGACATGGAGACATTTGACGACCTGCACAATGCTGCGTTCGATAGTAATGCCCTTAAGATGGACTTTGAGAGGGCCGCTTGCACCTCAACTAATGCAAGAAAACAAATATAGAGAGCCTATTCAACAGCAGCTTTGGGTCCAAACACCCTTTACAGTACAGACACCACCTTGATCTTAAATGCAGATGCTTATGGTTTTGTAAGAAAGGGCAGTTTATTAGTCCCTGAGATTGTAAGCTCAAAACCTGAAGGTTTACCAGATCCCTGCTCGTGTGGCAAGTGTACACAAGAATGGGTGTCCCTGTCGGGTTGCTGGTATCCGTTGTTGCAAGTACTGCAAATGCAAGGATAAGAAGGTCAGAATCCTATCACTGAATGAGGTCTCATCATCATCCCCATACCTGGACTCTGTTGTGAAAGTTTTACCTTGCAACACAGGGAATAAACCTGTTGTTTTGTATTTTTCACTTTAACGTTCCAATGATGATCGCAAGGTTGGATATAAACTTAGTTTTTGCCCCCAGGACAACATTAGGCAGCCATGGCCTACTGGTTAGCGCTTCGGACTTGTAACCGGAGGGTTGCCGGTTCAAACCCCCAGCACCGCTGTTGTTGCAGGCAGCTCACTGCGCCGGGATTAGTGTGTGCTTCACTTCACAGTGTGTCACTGTGTGTTGAGTGTGTTTCCCTCACGGGATCAAAAGAGTATATATACTTATACTTACTTGTACCATTGCGGAATGAAAATCAATATTTTACAGATATGAAGTTATAATAATACAAATTATCATAGGAAATCATCAAAATCACTGTTATGTACTACTTAAAAGCTCCATAAATCTCCCCAAACATTCTCCGGTACTTTCCTTTCAATACAGCACAACACACAATTAAAAATATCAAACCAGAATTCGAACACATACACTACATGGTCATTGTAAGCATTGTGATCTCTTCATAAAATCCATACCTTCAAAAATCGTCCCCTTAGAATTATAGGGTTCTATCTACGTTCTGAGTAGTTCTGAGATATTGAGCTTCAAAGTTCATAGAATTCCATAAAGTTATACTGATAAGTGGAACAAAACTCTTCAGATATAATGTCCAAAAATGCATACAACTACAAGAAACACCTCACCTCATCTTCTTATGGTGTCACAGAATAAGAATATGTCAATAACTCAATTTTGAACTTTATAATTCTGAGGGGACGAAATGTATATACGCATATTTAATGACATATTGCCTCATTTGCATATTTTATTTTATTTTTTAGGCAAAGTGTAATACAAAAAGTATTTCTCTTAATATGAAGATTAATCTGGTAGAAATGTATGGGGATATCTATAAAGGGGGAAAAAGTCTCATTCACCTGTAGTGTGATAATAGTGTCATCTTTTGTGGTCATTTTCAGGACTTTCGTCCCGGGTAGGGATTTTGGCACACATTCCACATTGTTCAATGGGATCATATTAGTCTATAACAGTTGAGATATTCTCCGCTAAATGAAGTGCATACAAATCTTACCCAGGACCTACTACATAGATGAAGAAGAGTCCAGGTGCAAAAATGGCATGTCTGCAGTCCAGATTTGTCAAATTAGGTGTATAATGGAATGACAAACATGGCTAAGAATACCCCATACTGTTGAGCAACTGAAATCATATATCGGGAAGTAATGGGACAACATTTAATTCTCCAAACTCTAGCAACTGGTCTCCTCATTTCCCAAACATTTACAGAATTTTGTTAAATGAAGAGGTGAAGCAGCACAGTGGTAAACATGCTCCCGTCATAACTTTTTTTGAAACATGTTGCTGGCATGAAATTTAAAATTAACATATACTTTCCATGAAATTGACATGTTGTCATTTTGCTGCTAAATATGGGTTTACAAGACCCACAAGACATTCTGTTTTTATTTGCATTTTACACAACAACCCAACTTTTTCTGTTTTGGAGTTGTAGCTTCATTGTCTTAAGACATTAAATCGTAGATTTGGAGAGGTATAACCATTTTATATCTAGGAGAGAGGTATAACCATCACTATGCCTTAAAACTTAGTTGGCTCCACCCACTTCCATTGAAATAGGCTAACAGTGGTATGTGTTGGACTGTGTTATTGCATGCACAGAGAACAAAATGGTATGAACTAATTTATTTAACTCTAGGATTGAAGGCAAAAGAGCTAATTTCCCAAAAGGCAGCGTACAGTTAGCCTGGCGGGCCATCCTATATCATTGAAATGTATAGTCTGGAATCGAACCATTCACCTCGCTTAATCCAAGGGGCGGGCAGAGAATTGTCTTTCAAACTGCCTAGGCATGCAATAGGCCAGCTACGACCATATCCATTATCCGGTCGGCAAAACGGCAAATACATCCTTCTTCGAAAGTAATGACTTAAGTGCATTGTGTTGCTCAACTTTCAAAGAAAAGCACAAGTCCAACTCCTCCAAAGTTGACGCCAGCGCCGATTCAAACAACCGCTCTTCGTTAAGCCATAGCCACCTTTCTTGTTGTTCACAGTCGCAGGACTGTCGTTATCCTGTTAAGCCCGCCTTAAGACTCTCTAACAAAATAGAGCTGTGATTGGATGAAGTCCACGGCGTCAGCCAATAGAAATCCCTATGGTTTAATACTAGACGTACAGGCTGAGCAAATTAATTTGCCGCCGCTAGGGTGCGTCTAGATTTCTAGGCTAGCGTACAGTATGTTTATGAGACACTTGATAGACACTAGCACCCATTGGTTTTAGCCTCCTTGCTAGCATACCAGCCTCTAGGGGGCAAATTAGAAGGACTGAGCCCAGGCGAAGTGCAGGGTTTAGTCACAGTCAAAACTTCATACATAGCCTAAATGCATCACAGTTTTTGACTCATTGTTTAAAGATAGTGTCAGAATTGATGGCTACTTCCTAAATCCAACATGCCTGTCATTTTAATTATGCATGATTTTCACATCATGTATTTCATTTCTGGCCTTAGCCGCTATACTAATAAAGGCTGATCATCATCATTATTATTGGCAAAAATAGCAAGCAGGGGCGCAGGAGATATTTTCATAGTGAGGGGGACCATATTGTGAGCAAAAACCCAGACAGTGAAATCAGACTTCCAGATATCGGACCACACCATGACCATCATAACATTTTAAACTTGCAGGGTTCCCACAGTTATGGAAAACCTGGAAAAGTCTTTACTTGTCGGAATTATATTGAAGTGGGTCCCCCACGCCCCTTTCCTTCTGGTAGTTGAAATCCCCAAATGTCATACTTGCCCCCACATCACATCCAGTAGCAACACATGGCCAGAGGGTGCCTTCCAGCAGCTGCAGAACTGCTTTGAGGACCAACTGGGGGTCTTTGAACATCAGGACCTGGAGGTGTTCACAGACGGTGTTCTGTGCCACATTAAGAACTGCAGACACTGTCACAGAGGACAAACGCATCCGGGTCTACCACAACCAGAAGCCCTGGATGACACGGTGGGTCCAGCAGCTGCTAAAAGAGAGGAACACCGCCTGGAGCTCCGGCAACAAAGACCTCTACAGCACAGCCCGAGCCAACCTGATAAGGGGCATCGGAGAGGCCAAGTCAGACTACAGGAGGAGGATAGAGGACCACCTGAGCAATGACAACAGCAGGTGGCAGGGAGTTCAGCATCTGACCAACAGGACCAACCTCAGAGCTGCTGAAGGTGACCCTGTGCTGGCAGAGGAGCTGAACATCATCTTTGCCCGCTTCCAGGTCACAGCACCAGAGACGGCACCACTACACCACACGGCCCACAGCAGTGTAAACCTCACAATTGAAGAGTCTGCCTACAGAGATGAGGTGGAGCGCCTGTCAACATGGTGCAGGGCCAACAACCTGCTCCTCAACACCTCAAAGACCAAAGAACTCATCATAGACTAGAGAAGAAAGAAAACAGAGATCCCACCGTTAATCATCAGCGGGTACTGTGTGGAGAGGATGGCAGACTTCTGCTTCCAGGGAGTCCACATCGAGGAGAGCCTATCATGGAGCGTGAACACCTCTGAGCTGCTGGAAAAGGCCCAGCAGAGTGTAGGCCTACTTCCTGAGAATACTCAGGAGGAATAACAACACACAAAGACTGCTGATGTCCTTTTACCGTGCCTCCATTGAGAGCATTAGCCTTGCTAACGTCAGACCTCATCTCATTGAGATGGGGTCTGGGAACTAGACATTCATTTTCTCGTATTTGAAACGTGTTTTACGAATGCCCAGAGCCGTTGATTGGGTGCTACGAATGTCTATCAAATGCGTCTGTACATAGCTCATAATGGCTTCGGTGTGTCGTCATCGTCTTGCTGCCCTCCCTTCGTTGAGGTGAAAACGAATCCATAGAATCCAGCCTGCTGCAGCGTGAATAAAATTGCGCGCGTAAGACAGCATGGGAAAACACAGGCTATGAGAGCATACTAACATACTGTACTGCATGTGTGTATGGTACACCAGCTCATGGATGGATTATAAACTTTCGGGCCCCTGGGCCCAGATGTCTTAAGGGCCTCACACTAATTGTCGCACATGTGGGAGGGGGGTTTGGGGATCCTCCCTCAGAACATTTTTAATTTGTTTGATGTGATTTCCTGTATTCTGGTGCATTTTGGGGATGGCCAATACTTTAATTCAATCAGATTCATAGCCTACATCCTGATTTGTTGATATTGAGGCAATGATTCCATGCAAAGGCTTGGGCTGAAGCCCGGTAGGCAGTAATCCATCCCTGACTCAAACAACTGTTGTAAAATGTATCATTGCAATGACAAAGTATGAATGTCTGTAGTCAATCGCAATGACTGTGTTCATACTGTTTTTTTATACAATGACTGGGTGTCTATGTCTAGGTGTATGACTGTGTTTATGTCTGCTGCTAATGCTGTTATAGCCGTTTCTATTTATTCTTTTTTAAGTAACACTAGCACTTCAATTATATTTTCATAGACTCATGAATGATGCACTCTAAATTTCGTTGTACCTGTGACAATGACAATGAACACCTATTCTATTCTTCTATTCTTTGATCAACGTGGGCAGTAGTTCGAGGAGGATACCCTTTTATAGAGTTAGGCTATGCCTTCTTCCTTGAGATTTTTTTTTATGGTATTTTGCAGACACTTATGTCCAAAGGTTACAGCGATTCATTTTGTCATCACGTGTGTCGTACTGATTTTTTGATGCGCCACATCATATTTAAGCGAAATATCTTTTGGATGGAAAAGGGGTTTCAGCGAGTTTGACCAAAGTGTGATGGCACAGAAAGACTACACACTTCTTGGGGAATCCTTGCTCTCATACAAGGGGGCAGTTTTCGCCTTGCAACACTTTGAAAATGGCATACCTGAGGCACTTGAGTACTTGGACAGTTTGAAGAGTTTTCACATAAGAGACGGTGACATCTTCATAATGACATTTCCCAAATCGGGTAAGGCTGTTTTTGTCGCTTTTTTTTTTTTGGTGTCTCAAAAAGGACTAAAACAAAACAAATCAGAAATACCCATGCAACATGTATGCCTTTTAACCTGACATATGAGTTCCTATCTAAAAGTTGAACAATAATAACAAAAAATAATAAAAACATCACAAATCAGTTACAAAATTGCCCTAGCAATCATAATGTAGTGGAAAATTTGTATTGCATAATTTTTGTGTCTGTATTTAACATTACCCCATAATCAACATGTCAGGTACAATTTGGATGCAGTACATTGTCTCCATTCTCCATGAGAATGACCATCCTGACCTGTTGGAGAAGCCTACATATTTTCGTGTGCCCTGGCTGGAGTACCTCCGACCGGCTCATAAAATTGACACAAGGGAGTCTCCCAGATTGTTCTGCTCCCATCTGCCACAGCACATGGTTCCCCTGGATCTACAGAGCAACAGAGCCAAAGTAGGTGCAACATTGTAAGCTCAGAAAGTAAGGAGGAAATAAAGATGGCTTTGGTTGGCACTGAGCCTTATTGAAAGTAAAAAAAGCCAATAGAAAACATCTACCTTATAATATCTGACATGGAATATGAAAAGCAAAAATTAAATTGAGTTGTGTATGTGTATGTTTCCACACTAGATTATTTATGTTACGAGGAACCCCAAAGATATTCTGGTGTCATACTTTCACTTCTCACAAGTGCTTAACGCTTTGGAGACTGCCGACAACCTTGATGAAATGCTGGAAAACTTTCTGAGTGGTAAAAGTAATGGAAAAAACACTTATGTATTCAGACACTAGCATAATATTATAAACTTTTGAATGATTATTGTGAATGTTTGAGGTGTTAATTTGTGTTTTCCTTCAGTCTTAGGGGGAAACTGGTTTGATCATATAGAAGGTTGGTTTAACAACAAAGACAAATATGATATCCTGTTTGTGAGCTACGAGGAAATGAAAATGGTAAGCAAAAGTCTAAGAGGGTCATGTCAGGTCAAAACCCAAACATAGTCTTTAATTGTCCATCTCAGGCACTTGTTCACTGCAAGAACTCCAAATTGCAGTATGTGCCAACAGGTGGTCTTATGTGGCTTATATTAAGGCATTTGATACTGTTGATCACAATCTCTTATTGCAAAGGCTGTGTACTTTGGGCTTTAGTGACTCTGTATTGGCCTGGTTTGTTGACTATTTAGTAGAACACAGTGTGTCTCCTTAGAGGATTGTCACTCTGTATACCTGGTAGTAAATACTGGTGTCCCACAAGGGTCAATCTTAGGTCCTATTTTGTTTTCTCTGTATATAAATAACATAGGTATGGGTTTAGACCCGGCCAAGGTACACCTTTATGCAGATGATACAATCCTTTATGCTATTGCTCCCTCAATACAAGAGGCAATGGATACCCTACAGACTGCATTTAATTTACTACAAATGTCTTTAGTCAAGTTAAAACTGGTATTAAATGCCAAAAAAAATAAATATACGACTTTCACACGGGTACGGTCACATTCTGACCGCACAATACTGTCACTGGATGGCATTCATATAGAAAGGGTAACCTCATATAAATACCTTGGCATCTGGCTTGATGACAAGTTATTTTTTGATGTTCATATAGATAATCTTTTAAAAAAATTGAGGCCTAAGTTAGATTTTTATTTCCGTTTAAAGAATTGCTTTCCTTTTACTGCAAGAAAAACATTGGTCCAAAGTACCTTTTTATTAGTGTTAGATTATGGTGACTTAATATATGCATGCCTCTCTAGGCCTCCTAAAGAAACTGGATGTGGTCTATCACTCTGCCTTGTGGTTTGTAATAGGAGCACCTTCTAGAACACATCACTGCATGTTACTGTATATGAAAAGGTTCAATGGACTTCATTGCATCCATATTTTAATCTTTATAGCAAAGGCCTTAATGGGCAAACTTCCCAGTTATATTTGTAGTCTTTTGTCATTTTGCCCTTCTACATACAACACCCGTTACACAAACAAGCTCCTCCTACAGTCTCCAACTCAACACTCAACTTAGACTCCTTACCCTCCTTTAAATGTCTTCAAAAGTATTTTAAAGCTGGCTTACACTGAGCAGTGTCACTGCTTCTAGTGTTCTATTTTATTCAAATATATTTTAGCTCTCCCTAGTATTTGTTGTCTCTGACTCTGTGTCCTCTGTGTTAGTGTGCTGTTGATGTCTTTGCTCTGTACCCATGTCGTATTTTCTTTGTCTTTCAAATAATTGCTGCAATCTTGAGCAGGACTCCCTGGCAGAAGAGACATTGTGTCTCAATGGGACCTTCCTGGTAAAATAAAGGTTAAAAAAACAAAACAAAAGGTGTGAGGGAAGCTTGAAGTCTAATAAAAAAGCACCGTATTTCCTTAAAAATACATCTTTCTGTCTTTGTCACCAACTAGGATCTGAGATCGGTGGTTATGAAGATCAGCAAGTTTGTTGGAAAGATTTTGTCTGATGTGGACATTGACAAGGTCATGGACAGGGTCACTTTTAAGAACATGAAGAATGATGTAAAAGCAAACTATCACAATTCCGTTCAAGGGAACGTGTTGGATTCAAGCAAAGGCAGCTTTATGCGGAAAGGCAAGATGACAAGATCTAATGAATCTCTCTCCTACTCAGAGCCTCTGAAGACATAGGAGACCTCACACATTGTTCTTCCTCTTTTGAGCACAGGGACCGTTGGGGACTGGAAGAACTTTCTGACGGTGGCGCAGAGCGAGCGCTTTGACCAGGTCTACAAGGAGAGAATGAAGAATCTTCCGGTCAAGGTCATCTGGGACCAAGGAGCTGCATGAGTGAATGTTTCAGCATAAAGACAGAAATACATTTGGCATTCTCTCTCTCTCTCTCTCTCTCTCTCTCTCTCTCTCTCTCTCTCTCTCACACACACACAAATCATTATGTACACTCATACACAAAAATAATCCCGTACACAAATGTGTTGAAAACAGCACAACTTGCATTGTTTTTAACACATCTCTTTGTCCAGATAACAACAACAGTTTGTGTTTCCTTTTTTTATTTGTTACACAATATGTGTTGAAAATAACACAACCTACGTTGTTTTCTAACACATCTTTGTGCCCAGATAGGGACAACATATTTGCTTTAAGAGGGTATGCATATGCAGGTTGAAGAGCAGTGCAAGTTTAAATTTATCTGTTGTAGTTCATCACATTCCTGTATGGATGACCTTGTCAAGTCTTCCCATCTTTAAGATGCCCCTCCCTCCTCAATATCCAGCAAATGTTCACTGATTAAAGATTAATTATGTATGTAAAATGAGACATGAAACAAAATATGAATATGATACTAAACTGATTTTTGAGGAGAGCTACTAGGTTTGTGCATATTTTCCCTTGCAATGTTTTCATCAATCATCCAATCAAGCTTGTGTAAAATTCCAGAATCGAATTGAAACTGGCTCTTAAATTCCAATTCAATTCTTGAATTTCACTTGCATTTTAATTGAGGTAGCAAACAGGAAGCAGAATTGCAATTCGAATTGTGCACAACCCTGGTTCCAATATGATAATACATAATTTACCACTTTATAACATGAATGTAATATGAAAATTGTTAAGAACTGATCCGCTTACTACTTCTATAATAAAAACAAAAACTGATTGAAGCCTATTTTTTGAAGAGTAAGTAAGTAGAACAGAACCAGGTCAAACCCTCTCGGCCTCTGACAGGTCAATAATCTGTCAATACCCGTGGCACATATTATATGAACATTGGAATGTCACATTAAGAATATACATGCACATGTGTGACATTTACAAAACCTAAATCATCTAACATCTAATTGGTGATTTCTAGAATGTGTTTTTAGAACATCTCAAACACTTCAGAACCGGTCTCTGCTCGAGCTCCTGCCTTCTGTTACGGGCAGCACTCGATCAGTCTCTGTGCCCAAAAATAGAAGTGAATGTTTGCAGACAGGCTCTGCTTGGGGCACCCTGACTGTGTGCCCACGGGATGCCCGAGTGCCACACAACGAGGCTCTCCCTGGCTGCTGTGGGCCTTGACACACTCACACATCGATCACTAGCACTGCGGCAGGCCGGGTGAACGGGTGAGTGAGAAAGCCTGATTGGGTGTTTGTCTGGACCGGGGGGTTGATGAATGGGAAGTGGGCCGCGGGGAGATCTGACATGATGCCGCTGGCATGCCAGGAATGTCCCCCGGCCACAGAGCACGGCTGTCCTCGGCCACGCACTGGAAGAATCGTCTCCTTGTTTCCATGCGGAAGAACACTGTGTGGTGTCACAATCGCACTGGTAAACACCTCCTCAAAACACACAGGAGTACTGTAGGTGCGCACACACACACACACATCTTTTTATAGCACAGGGGAGCAGTGAATCCTACAAGAGAGTCCTTGAGTGATGGAGGCTTGAACAATGCTGCTGTCTGCCACACAGGCTTCCTCTCTCATCTCACTGAGCACACACACACACACACATTCTCTCTCTCTCTCACACACACACACACACACTCTCTTTCTCTCACACACACTCACAGCCTAGACAGCACTGTCAGCAAAACCCTCAAAAGAAGAAGCCCTGCACAGGGAGGTAGGAAGAGTTACAGAGGGAGGAGGTGGAGAGAGCAAGATGATGCGAGTAAGAGAGTAAGGCATGGGAGACCAAAACCAAGAAACCTACCTATGGAGACGAGGGGTAGATGGGATTCTCAGAGGAGTAAAAAATAATGTAAATAGTGATAGACTAGAGGCATATTATAAGGTTAAGGGACATTTTGTGTGAGACATATGACAACATTTGAAAAAAATACAATGTCCGCAACATTGCTATTGACTCCCAATTATTTATTGCAACGTTTCGACCCTGCTGGGTCTTCTTCAGGCAAAAAAAAAAAAAAAAAAAAAAAAGCAGGGTCGAAACGTTGCAATAAATAATTGGGAGTCAATAGCAGTGTTGCGGACATTATATTTTTTCAAATGAGTATAGTTTTCTTTTGTCCTGCACCTGCCAGAAGGTGGGATGTGCACACTACAACTGTTTGCTGAACATATGACAACATCCCATAGCCTGGGGAAAGATTCTCGAATGCAGCTAGAATTCTTTTTCCCCCTTTCATTTCTGTCCTTCAGTTCATCCCTCCATAAGTTCAGCATTCTGGTTTGATCATCTCAGCATGAATCACAAAAGCTCCTCCTAATTAGCCACTGGTGTGTTTCAGATATGGCCACAAGGGGTCAGCAGAGTTGAGTGGTTCAGAAGAGAACACATCCCTAACCCCAAAGGCTCAGGGTAAACACAGTTACAGAGAACTAGCCATCATACAAACCTTCATCAATCACTACGTTTGATTTGAAATGTCAGAACACAGAACACACTCTTTCTCCTGCCGTCACTAAGAAACCCTTTTCCTCCATATAATGGGCTTTTAAATACAATAGGAATCTATTCATGCTTGTTTAAAACAAAATCTGGCAACTTGTGGTAAACTGGGAAGTGCAAGGGGGTGGGGGTAACCACAATTTCAGCAGTTCCTTTGGAAACTTGTGATAAACAACATTCCTCTCTAAAGTCAAATACAAACGCTCCATTCTCATACGCGTGGCCTGGTCATTGTCCAAGGTTCGGGTCATGAGTCCTACCATCCTAGGGGTAGGTTCTGCCTATAGGGCAAGAAGGGGAAGTGATACGTCAGCAGCTGCAAAGTGCTCTGGACTGCGACCAAGAACAACAATAACAAACCATGTTTCATTTCCACAGGGGTGCTGTAGGATTCTTTTAAACAAGTCCTCCGGAAAAGTCGCCGGCGCTTGTTTTAAGACGGACAGCAGCAGGGGCTGAAAGTGAAGGCCGGGGTGGGGGGCAGAGTGCCCCAACGGTCCAGTCGCAGAGGGGGCGTTAAAGTCAATTTCACACTGTATTTACAGTGATGATCACAGGAGGAACACGCTGTTTGCCATAGCACTACATTAATAATGACGAGTCTTAAAACTAGTGCTCCCTCCATGCGCACTGTGAAGGGACTGCACAGAAACGGCAGCCTTGAAAGCACCTATGATGCTCAGTTGTACAAGAAGGTGATGAATAGAGTTGATTTATTTTGACTTTTTGCTGTATGCCAAATGGAAACAAGGACTATTTAAAGTTAAAGTGATGAGTGTGGTCTGGAAATTTGGGAATCAAATTTAGAAATGTGTCATTTAATTGTGTACCCAAGAGACCATAACTAGAATACCATAGTGTGTCTCAATAGATTATTTTTTTTCCCATTGGGTATAGAGTTACATTGGCACTGAAGACTTGAGCCTGCCCTGCAGTCAGAATTGGCTACCCCTTCAAGAAGAGTGAGCTGCATCATTTGAATCTAACAGCCACAGAATTTGAATGTTGCAGTATTAGTGATCTAACAAATGGCAAAATGCTGAAATATGGACAAGCGATACAAACATAAAATACTAAAAATGCTGCACGATTATAAGTCATAAAAAGTAGGTAGCATCACGTGTGACAACAGGCAACTCTGAAGCCTCGGTCACATAAATGTGATGGACATCAATTTAATTTGACATTTGTTTTACAATAATTTACAAAAATTCCCTCTAATGTCAAAGTGATAGCAGATTTCTACAAAGTAGTGTTAATTTATTGAAATTATTATATAAGCGATTGCATAGATATTCATCCCTTTTTCTTTTTATAGACACCGTCCTGGGTGATCTGGGAGACTGGCTCAGTATGGGTGAGTTCAGTGGTGTTGGTGTGCGGCGGTAAAGTAGGAGTTGTCTAGACACCTGAAGGTTGCCAGTTCGAGCCCAACTCCTCCTGACCCTGTTGAAATGTCCTTGAGCAAGACACTGAACCCCAAAGTTTCCGGAAATGTGCAGGTTGGCGCCTTGCATGGCAGCCTGCACCATTGGTGTATGTGTGAATGTGATGCATGATATTGTAAACTGTATTGAATTGAAAGTGCTTTGAGTGCTTGGAGGAGTGGAGAAGCACTATATAAATGCAGTCCATTTACCATTTACTTGGTGTGTGCTAGAACAGAGAGGCAGGCCAGTCGGAGGGTACACAGAAAGCACTGGTTTATTGACTGTACTGGTCAACCACGCCAGAGTGCGGGCGAGTAATGGACAGGTGGGAGGGGCCAAAGTAGACACAGCCGTCGTTAAGGCAACACAAACAGCATGCAGGTACAGTAACATCGAAACATCATATTGCTTCAAAGATTGCTTAAACATGGAAAACTGTACAAAAAGGAAAAAATAGGTTCTTGCACTAATGAAAAATACATTTTTTTTCTTTTTCCTCCTACAAAGAAGATTCTAATACAAGAAAATAAATATAGCAAAAAAAGCCAAAAAAATAATTTATAATAGCTCTTCGTTTTTTTTTTCAATATATGTTCAATATTTCTCTCTGCTATTAACAAATGGCACAACATTCTTTGAAACAAAGAATACAGAAGGGTAAACTCCTGCAACATTCATATTTATCATATCGATAACTGACGCAGAGCCTAAAACGCACGCGGAATGGAAACACGGCGGCGATCACAGGATCGACAGCGAGGCCTCCGGCTGTGCGGAGCGAGTCCCCCGTGCCGGATCCTGATCACGTCAGAGAGAGAACAACTGCTGACTGAATATGAAACATGTGCCTGACAGAAGAGTGAATAAAGGGGCCGGCGTGGAATGATGACACGTCACGGCCCAATCGGATTGCTTTTTCGTTGTTGTTTTTGAACGGAGAGTGGAGGGGGTTTCTGGGAGGGTGGGGCAAAATAAGCACGGAGCTGCACAGTAAACTGAAGCTTAGGCGGAGATTGACTGACAGGAGTGCCGCAGCTGAGTGCAAGGCTTGGACCTGAGAGCAGGTCTGTGAGTGCATGCAGGTAGAGGTCAAGGTCAGGGGGAAAAGGTCAAATGCCAGCAGGATGGAGAAAATTCAACTGGAGTAACGGCCGAACTCAGAACCCTTTCGGAGATGGTATGCAATTACTTCATGTGCCAATTTTCGATTCCACCGAACAAAAAAAGTGCACCTTAACCGCAGAAAACGCTTTCTGTCTGAATGACGTTGGAAATCAAATCTGATTGAGTGCATGGAGAGGAACGTTAAGTGGAATTAAGTGCATTGGTTCCCGTAGTGCCTGTTAGCTGCCTAAGAAACAACGAAGGCATAAGGGGCCCCTATCCAGGACACAGATACATGTCTCTGCTGTGGCCTTTTGGTCCTGACCATCGTCCACCGCCCTGCAGCTCTCAAACCAGTTCTGCATGGAGCTCTCAGAAGTTAAACCTGACACTCAGAGAGAGGAGTCACAACTGCCTAAGGTGAAGTCACAGTACTGCACTTGCACTAGGAGCTACTGCCTGCTGTGATTACCCCGTACTATCCCTTAAGGAACGAGAGGTCTCACAACGCTGTACCTCAACAGTAATCTCTCCCACTAAATGATGCTTCTCCATCTGCAATCGGCTTTCCCTGCTGTGCTTTTACTGGTAGTGGTCGTGGAGATGATGATGGAGGAGTGTGTGTTGGTCGTAGGAGGCCGGAAGCATCCTTCTGTGGGGTACCGGGCCCCCCAGAGAGAAAAGGCTTCGCCGTGAGGAAGCGTTGGCGGCGCACGTGTGGCAGTACGGAAGCAGTCGGACTGAAGAGAGAGTACAAAGTTATTGTTATAGTTATATGACATACGGTTTGAAGCATATGTAACAGCTAGAAAGCCTTTTACACTGGGGCGGAGGAAGGGGGGTTGGTTAAACAGCGGTGCTAGTAGTAGTACAGTATTATACATAACTGTTGGTGCATACTAAAAAAACAGATAAAGGCAGTTTCACTACTACAGCCTGGAGTTAATGTCCATCTGGGACTAAGCAGCTAATCATACAGGAGAGGGCCTGGTGGCTGCAGCTATGAGAGTGTGGCTTTGAGACTATGGTCGCCTCAAAGCTGTCAACGGAAGCTGGAGAAGGAGAGAGCCCTTGCTCCCAGCACGGTGGACTGTGACGCTAAGACGCACTCTCCTTGTCCCCTGTCCAGAGTTCACACATACACTGCAGGACCCTTGGACTCCAGTTACTTGCAACGAAAAAACAAACAAAAACGACTAAGTGAAGAAGAAACGTAAAAGTCAAGTCTACCATTTCTGTGAGCAGCGGTGAGGCTGCGGCTACTAAACCTGCTTTCTACGACGAACCGGTCAGCTCTGAGCGACACGGGCTACATGGACTATACAAAACTAAAAGTAAAAAAGAAAAATCAGTTACGAGCACTGAACTCTGTTGATGGTTCATTGTCTTGGCAATGAATAAAACAGCCATCCGTGGGGGGGGGTGTGTGTGTGTGTGTGTGTGTGTGTGTGTGTGTGTGGCTTTAGAGGACGACAGAGAGGCACAGTCTCCATCTCCTCCCCTACCTGCCCACGACGCGACTGGGTCAGCCGGCCAAGGCCATTCGGACTGTCAAATGGAGCATAGGGAGACCCGAAGAGGGTTCACTACACTGCCTATACGGTCATAGTGTCTTGCAGAGGTCTGAATCCTCACAAGAACAAACGCAAAACAAAAAGAGAATCAGAAGAACAGCTGTGTTCCAAACAGAACCCAGAAGTGTTCCAAACAGAACCCAGAAGTGCCAGTGTTGGTAGTGGCGCAGTGGTGCAGCCAGCCAGACTGTAGGGTGTGTTGTTTGTGGTGTGTTGGGGCTCACTGCTCTGAATTATAGCTTTGAGAGCCCCCCTGTAAGAGGGTGAAGGATTGTTCTGTGATGAGTGGCCGGACAGTGGTGGTGGTAGTGACGACCATTGGGGTTTTAGGGGCTGCAGGAGCTGGGGGCTTGTCGACTGGTGGTCAAGCGTGGTGGTCGACTGGTGGTGGTGGGTGAACGGGACCTGCAGCCCCGGCAACACCCTGCCGGCTCGAAGATGAAAACGGACTGCTCTCCGTCGGATTGTATAGACACGCCTGTTAGGTTTTAACTTCTTGACACAGGAGAGCGTTATATTATGGTGTTGTGGTCAACGCACTGATCTTTGGCATTGTCAAAGCGGAAATCAAGAACAAAAATAAAACAAAACAAAAAACAAAAAGAACCAAAAAAACAAAAGCCTTTTAGCTCAGAGAGAACACCCTCAGTAGTCAGATTTCAAACAGTGACTTTCGCCAAAAGAACATTTCTATGCGTTTGTGTATAAAATATGAATATCTGCTTTACTTCTCTTTGATTGAGTTTTCAACCCTCATATCTATAACCCTGAGAAAATACCATGGACCACTATAAGTATAAAATACAACTTGCAAAAGAAAAAAAAAAAAAATGCATGAGCACAAAAGCCATTTACAAAGAGCATGATTCACCTGTTGGACTTAAGAGACTTATCCTATGATTACTCCAATTGGAGGCATGGTTTTTGTATTGATCACTTCATAGCAGCGATTTGCTTGGGTACATTATTTTTGTGGTCTTGTTTCTTGCTGGGTTGATAAATGGCAAACGCTGCATTCATATACATTTTTAGGCATATATTGTAGGCACTACAATAAGAAGATTGGGACCTGCTGTTCGTTTACTGATTTCCATTTCAATGTTCCTATGATTGTAACAAATTTCATTAGCACGTGATTATTTACCTTGTTTTGGGGGGGGGACGACAGAAGGCACCTTTTCATCAAAGAAGAATTGAAGATTGAAGGTTAGCTTTGATATATGAACGCTTGGGCCAAAGGGAGAGAGAATTCAGAGTGCTGTGTGGACTTATCAAAGACTGTCCACTTCAACTAAATAGGCTATGAATCAAGGAAGGATTCACTTTGATGTTTTCTCTTCATCTGTATAGGAGTGACTGATTACAGGTCTCATACACCTGCATGTCTGTGTGAGCGTGTGCAAGTGTGTGTTTGTGTGTGTGTGTGTGTGTCGGTGATTCGAGTGTTCCACAGTCTCTGTTGAACTAATTGTGCTTTTTTTGTTTTTAATATAGTCTTAGAAATCTGATATTCTCTGTACAAGTTCAACAACAAGGCTTTGAAAATGAGACACATCCACTGGACTTTGTCAAATTCAACTCGTCAGTTTCGCAGAGGAAGAATCAAACCTGAACCAGCTAAATAATGCCCATAATGATTCCTCCCCTTCCCCCAGGGCTTCGGACCCTTATATAAGCTGCCACTGTGCCTGATCACATGGTTTCCCATGTCCACTTCAACATCCAATGACGAAGAAAGAAGAACACAACAGCTACGCTGAGGTCCATTCTCATTCTAATGTTCAACATACAGCATTATTTTTTTCTTTGTTTTCTTTTTTTTGTTTGATGTTTCAAAAGCACAAATGATTATGTTGCCTTAATGCAGCCAAAGGACTAACCCATCTAAGGATTAAGACAACAGTTCCTTACTGTAGCAGATAGCAGTTTGACAGGGTTATACAGATTTGGTTGTATAAAGCGATCTATAGACAGTAAGCAAACAGAGGAATCCAAAACTGTGTACACTGTGTTGAAAGCTGGGTGTGGGGTGGGGCCTGTAACCATGGCAACAGGAGACATGCGGCCCCGTCCTCAGGAGGCCAGCACGCTCCGTCTCAACACTTCCTCGTTCCCAGCATGCAACTGGCCAAGGCGGAGTTTACGGCTGGTCGGACGCGGGTCACTGCCGTTCCGCTCAGCGTCCGAGAAGTAACCGTTCGTGCCAGTCGGCATCATCAGCGGGGTCTCGGTGACAGGAAGTGCCGGCGACGGCTCCTCAGTGCGCTCTGCGTCACGGTCTGGTTCCGTGCTCTCCTGCCCGCCGCCCTTCGATCGGGACTTGCCCTGTCGCGTGACTCGTGGCCGCAGAGCCGGTCTGCCCGCGGGAGCGACACCCACCGCTGACTCGGGGATCTCCGGTGTCGCTGACGCCACTCCTCCGGGCTCGGGAACCGTGGCGGCAGGCTGCTTGGGGTGCGGGTGCCACGGGCCCCTCTCGTCCGAGATGTGACAGGAGTCCATTTTGGAGATGGGCGGCTGCAGGGGCTCTGGTTGGGCCTCGGCACTGTGCCGGGTGTGGTGGTGGTGGTGGCCGGCGTGGTGATGGTGGTGATGCAACAGGGCTCTGGAGGCCCGAAGCCGACCTACATGCCCGTACCCATAGCCACCCGCTTCCTCGCACACACCCCGTAAGCCCTTCACAGCAGCGACGGGAGCCCCACCACAGGTGGCGGTTGACGATGAGGAGGAGGTGGAGTCCTTGTGGGCCCTGGCGCGCGGCTTGGTGCGGGCCTTGCGTCCCAGCTGCGGGGTCTTCCAGGCGGACTGCATGGAGTGGTCCATCATCAGGTTGAGCAGGTTCTGCTCGCCCTGCTGCAGCTGGTGGGACAGCAGGCTGGCCGTGGGGTCCCGCCGCTCGCCCTCCAGCGTCCAGCGGCTCAGCATGTCGTCCGCCGTGATCTGCACCGACTGCGCCAGCCAGCTGTCAAACAAAGAGCCGTCCAGAGGGACACCTGGAACACACACAGACACACACACACACACACACACAGGTGAGATGACAGACTCCACATCTCAATAAAGCTGAAGTATGTGCATTGTTCAGAGTAGATCAAGCATGTGTGCATTTCAGTACACCATGTACACTTCCTCTTTGACACACAATACACCTGCGCCCATTATATCTCTCAATCAGGTCTCATTCTCACTACATGCAAAAGAAAAGGACTTGGCTAATCTGCTGGAAGGTACAAGGAACAGCAGGGTCACATCAACAGATTCATGGTCCGCTTACCCGCACCGCACTTCCAAAGTGCTTTCAAGGGGTATTTTGTTTATATTCTTCTGTGGCTAGTGATTAAAGCCCACTAGGTGGTTTAATCATTGTAATTAATAAATAACAGATGGACCCCACAGCGGATAAAAATAGAGGCCGAGTGGCGCTCAAGCGGCACTTAAGAGCCCTAAGGTGCTGTACCTGTTGAGTGCACTGAGACTAAAGTAACTGCCCAGCAGACCACGGGACACACTCTGTGAAGTCACACTGTGTGCCAGCGACACTACTGTCTTTACTGTTGCTGTCCATTCGTGAGCCAACAATGGCTGTAGCCATGACAATTCAGTATTCAGAAATCCGGTTTTCTATTTCCGGCTGAAGCTGCGTTGTATAGATTTTAATGTGATGGTAGACAGTGCCTGACAGAATCCTAAGCCTTGTAAAAGTAAACTGATATTTTTTCTGTCCGTCATAATATAGAATATCCATATTCATGCGGAATTGTTAAAGTTTCGAAAGAAATATAAAATTGAAGAATATTCTAGTTAGCCTGTTGAGACTGCACTAAGTCATTATGTAAACAGAATTAACGGAAGATGAAAACCGGACGTAGGGTGTTACGAATAAGGTGGATACTCTAGTGCTGGTTTAGTCATCCACATCCTATGAATAGTATTCCCACAACAGCGGACTATACATGGCAATCCTCTCAGCTCAAGAATGCTATGACATATTGTATAGTTGATCCCTTTGTGAATGATCGCTTTAACCATAATTAAAGGGATCATTCACCCAGAAATGATGCTGTAATTTTATCACCACTCAATCAGGCTGCATCTGGAGATCTACATTGTGTTGTTTGTTTTCCAAGGATGGGAAAGGGGCATAGCTGGCGACGTTTCCATTTAGTGGCAGTAGACTGTTACCACATCTTTCAGCCACCAAAAACATTATCTGACCATTTACAACAGGATAGACACTTCCCAACATACTGGAAACACTACCCCTTCTTGGTTAAAAGCACTCACAAGGAAGAGGAAGGGTTCTGAAGCAAGGGCAGAAGAGAAACGAGTAATGGTTTAATGGTGCATAAACTGTCATGACTGTCATGAATGGCCTTCATCCACTCCCACTGCACTTGAAAAGAGCTGCTTTGACATTCTGCCTGTCAACAGTGTGAGGGCATCTACCTGCAGGTGTCCAGCATATGACGTTTTTTTGGCGAGCCCCCCCTTTAGGAAAACTGCACTAACAGTGAGCATAAAGTACATTGTGCATATCATATTCACTCCTCCTCCTCAGAAGAGCTGATATTCTGAGCATGTTCCTGTCCAAACATTCACAGCTTGAGCTCTTCTTACATCTAAACAGCCACTGTTCCTGTGAGGCACTGCCCAACCCTTCCCCTTTCCTCACCCCCTCACCTCTCTCCTCACCCCCGCCTCCCGCCCCAGCCGGTGTTCTTTCCATGACACAGCATGGCACTGCAGAGGGCAGCCGAGCAGGCAGGGCTGGGCCAGGGAGGTAGGTGTGTGTGTGTGTGTGTGTGTGTGTGTGTGTGTGTGTAGAGGGGGGGTCAAGTCTGCTGGCAGGACACACAGGCACTCTGGGTCCCACGCTACAGAGGGCCAGGAATGTGCTATTTGGGGTGCTGCCAGACATTTGTTTGTGCAGCAGGGCCTGCTCCAGCAGCACCAGCACCAGCCCAGCCCAGCTCCACTCGCCACTCAGGTGCCAGCCGTCTCCTGGGCAACGCACCGCAGGGAGAGGGGGGTGCGGGGTGGGGGCAGAGTTCAGGGGAGGGAGAGAGCTCCCCTCTCTCTGTTCCTGGTTGCAGCTCCTGGTGAAGAGAGAGCTGCCCAGAGTTGGCAAGACCATAGGGTTTGGCTTCCCAGGGTAGAACAGAGACTGATAATACTGAATACCTCTCTAGAACGGCAGGTCACTTTTGACGGAAAAAAGAAAGAAAAAAAAAATCTCTGCTCAATAAATAACTGTACTCATTTACATGAAAGAGGAGAGAGATGGAATGGAAATCAGTCCAAGATGATGCGCCTAGCACCTAGGGGGCAGTGAGTCAGTGTCTCTCCCCACTCTCTTCCTGGTCTCAGCTTTGGCCCCTTAAAGAGGAATGTCAGTCAGCAAAGCCTGAGGATTGAGCTGGAGTACTGCATGCCTCGGGCCTCCAACCACACCTGCCAACACCACCCCTACACCCGCCAAAACACCATCCTCACACCAACCAACACCGCCCCCACACCCACCAACACCAGCTCTACACCCGCCAACACCACCCCCACACCCGCCAACACCACCCCCACACCCGCCAACACCAACCAATACCACCCCCACACCCGCCAACACCACCCCTACACCAACCAACACCACCCCCACCAATACCACCACATCAACCAACACCACACCCGCCAACACCACAGTTTTTACCTCTAGTCGTAATAAATAATCGTGGATTCAACATTGTTTTGGTCAATCGCAATTATGATTTTTGCCATCATGGAGAAGCCCTATCCTCTACCATCACTCTGGGGTCTGAGAGAGTGTGCTCCATCTGGGAGGAGGGGGCATAGGGATGCTGGACACTCCAGTGACAACCACGCTTCATAAACCTCCACTGAGCGTTTGTGACTAGAGTAGAGCCAACTCTCTTTTTTGCTGACCGCAACTGGAAGGAAACGGTGTGCTTTATTGAGTCCAAAGGAAAACATCACTATTAGGTGCCATGTGATGGATCTGAGAGTTGCATCACGACTGACTTAGTATACTAAGCCAACCACCTTTGAAAACGTTCTCTGGTTCCACACTTGTTTTCATAGCACTTTCAAAATATTCTACATCCACAACAAAACAAGTATTTGTTTTTGGTGTCTGGAGCATAAACCTTTGTCAGCGCCATGTCAACCATACGTCACTGCTTTGCGGAAACTTAATTTTCCCTGTCCACAGTACAATGCTCCTAGGGGAAGACTTTTCGAAAAAAGTAGAGTTTTCAGTCATGGAAAATGCTGTTTAAGTGTGGACAGAAGGGCTAAAAGGACTGTAGAAGTCATTATGTGCTTGAAAATGTATCCAGGTTGGTGTGGACAGGACCTAAGTTCTCATGTAGTAATTCTAACAGGAATCTCCCAGAGTGGAAGCAGGTTGTGATTAAGTGTATATAACATCTGCTCCCCGACACAACGGCTCAGTAGTCGGGAATGATAAAGAGCAGATGGCTGCTTTTAAAACACACACACACACGCACACACACGCGCACACACACACACGCACACGCACGCAGTAGGGCGACAGGAGAGAAGAGCTCGTCATGGAAACACCCCTGACTGATGACTTCCGATTGTCCCCCTCTAAACAAACACACACTGATCTAAAAATAGGCAGGTGTGGAGACAAGATCTGTGGAGTCGGTCACGCCGACTAAACACACAGGGGCAGGGGCACTTCCTGGTGTGTACTGTATGTGTGTGTGTGTGTCCAGCACTACAGGCAAGTACATATGACATTAGATTGTCATGTGTAGTTTTTGCTGATGGCGTGGAACGTTTTATCTTAACCTGCGATAGTGTCCAGTAGCTCTGCCAAAAAACTGGAACACACAGTGGATTGACTTGTTTTGGTGGTGTTACCCCTTTTGCTCTAGTTAATTCTAACCAAACTTTTTCAAGAAAAAGCATTTCAGACTTTGCCAATGGAATGAAATGATACATAGTTCCGATCTCCTAAATAGGTATTTCCATAACAATAACTCATAAGAAGAATTCCAGGTTAGTGGTTCTTATTGTCATAACAAACTTTTCTCTGAATAAGCAATAAGAGAAGATAAATATAATTGTGTGAACTGTTTTATTGTCTTTGCTTGTGTGTGATGCCAATGAATCACTATTTCGGACACAGAATACATAATTCAACTGTGGACCTCCTACTGGTCGCCTAATAGATACAGGAAATGACCCTGTTATGAATCGGCTCGGTTTATCAACCGTCTCTGTTCTAACAGCACAATGGCCGAAAAAAGATCATGCGGAAGGTGTGCACCGATCCGTGATCATCACTGGGCCTTTTGTTCCGTGCCATTCTCCAATCAAAGCCAGCTATCTGCTCACTGGCCGCGTCTCCCTGGCGACTGTCTTCCTGGCTGGGGCAGGAGCTGGGAAAGAGAGGTGGCATTTGGAGAGGCCCAGTGGGACCCCACCTGATGTACATGCAGAGGCCTGCTAGCTCCTCTGGGTGGAGGCAGGTGCTGGAGTTACTGATCCATGGGTTACCTCCTCACATGGTGTGTGTGTGTGTGTGTGTGTGTGTGTGTGTGTGTGTGTGTGTGTGTGTGTGTGGGGGGGGAGGGGTTGTGCATTCTGTCCCTCGTTCTTTGAGATGGCAGAGAAACATAAACAAACAAACAAACAAACAAACAAACAAACACACAAGCAAGCAAGCAAGCAAATGAATAGATTACAAATAAAAACAAAGCACTGGTGCACCTACCCAGCTGCCTGAGCAGAGAGCCGTTGTCCGACTTCCAGCGCTCCTTGGTGGCCTCACTCCGCCGGTCTTTGGCCCGCTCCTTCACACCGTTCTGCTTTCTCCCCTTCTCGCCTTTCAGAGTTTTATCTGCACAGGGGAGAGCACAGATAAGGATTGCAATGGAGAGTTTGAAGGAGGAGGATCACACTGCACTGGGTGGAGAGGGGGATTTCACATTCCCTGTTGGATCTGTGATACATTTCTTCTCTGCTGCTGAATCTGCGCTGCTCCTTCAGAGCGATTGCCCACAAGGGTACCAAATGATATGGCTCACAAAACGCACAGCATACAGTAATATGATGTGAAGCACAGCTGTCTGTGAGTGTGCGTCTTTGTCTGTATGCGTCTGTGTATAATCGTGAGTCTGTGCAGGTGTGTATGTGTGTTTAAGAGTGCGTCTGAGTGTGTGTGTGTGTGTGTGTGTGTATATATGTGTATATAAGAGTGAGTCTGTGTGTGTGTGTGTGTGTGTGTGTGCGCATAAGAGTGTGTATGCGTGTGTGTGTGTATTTAAGTCTGTGTGTGTGGGCACTGCACATGTATGTATGTATGTATGTATGTATGTATGTATGTATGTATGTATGTATGCTGCGGGGCTCGTCTCCATGCTGCGTCTGTGGATCATACAGACTCTCGCGCTCGCTTGCTCACAAACACTTGACCCTTAATGGCTCTGCTTACAAAACCAGCTGTACAAATTGTTACAGCGAAGAGAGAGAGAAAGAAAGAAAGAAAGAAAGAAAGAAAGGGGAGAGAGAGAGAGAGAGTGTGTGTGTGTGTGGAGGAGAGAGAGAGAAAGAAAGAAAGGGGGGGAGAGAGAGAGAGAGAGAGAGAGAGAGAGAGAGAGAGAGAGGAAAAAGTCCCCTAGCCTGAGAGAAGAGACGGGGAAACAGTCTGACTTCTCAGAAGTGCGGTAGCCACAGGGGGCTTCCCAGAGTACACAAACACACACACACACACACACACACACACTAGAGAGACAGGGGGGGAAAACAATACCAGGGGAAAGCAGAGAAGCCCAGGGACCTCTGTTCATTAGTAATGTCACTTTAACACGAGCATAAATATCACTCAGCTTTCCACAGCCCATCACTCTAATTGCCTTCCATGGGTAAATCATTTATCTGAGTACTGCTGACATGGAGAGTTTCAGACATGGACTGGCCCCATTTCTAAGGACCCAGAGCTACAAGTCTTCGCACTCCGCGGCAGCGTGTGAATGTTAATGGCCAGTTTGGTTCAGTAATAACATAGCTATTAAGGAACACTTACTTAGTTAATAACACTATAATACCAACACACTCAATGGAAGTATGCGGCGCGTGTGTGTGTTTATTCCAGGGAGGAACCCGGCGGTGGTTGAAAGGGGTCTAAACCTCGGCACACACTTATCCGAAGAGATGCCCTCAGAGAGAGGGCGCCCCACTGAGAACAATCCCATCATGCTGCAGGAGCGGCGCGGTCGTCTCCAGCTGCGCAATGCAGAGCGGTACAGCGCTATCCCACCCCCCCACGCTCCGCTCACCACCCCCGTGCTGCAGCAGACTGGATGTGTTTTACCAGGCTCCCCGCCGCGTAGACAAACACCCAGGCAAGCTCCTGGGGCTCCAGGGCCCTCGTCTACACTCACCGCAACGCTTATTGCTGCTGTGGTGGTGGTGGGGTGCGAGGGGGTTGTGTTATTTATTTATTTTTGATCTATTATTATTTTTTTAAATTTTTTTTATATACCTTTAATCTGATTGGACAGTGAAAAGAATGACAGGAAGCAAGTGGGGGAGAGAGAGATGTGGTGGGATCGGGAAGTGACACTAACCTGGGTCCCCATGAGCCCGAATGTGGTATGTGTGTTGTAGCCAGTTGGGCCACCATCCATCCATCCATCCATCCATTTAAACTAGTCCCCATCATCGCTTCAGGACATTAAACGTCCCACATACTCGACGCACCCGACCAGTAGCGCGACAATGTGACGTCACAGAAGCGCCGTAACCATTTACACTCGCGCGTGGTGGTCGCGACACTAGTTGCAATATTCTCCTGAACAGAGGTGTCGCTGTTGTGAAAAGACTAACGCTAACTACGTTACACAGCAGAAGAAGCTGCAGTAAGAAACACTAGCTAGCCTCTGTGATGGTACTTCAGACTTTGGTTGCTACTATTCACAACTCCCATCATCATTATCATCTAGTTTCCAAGGTGTGCACACAGGTAGGTAGATAGATAGATGGATATATAGATAGATACTTTAGTCATCCCGAGGGAAATTTTAATAATTTAAACAGTTTAGTTAGCTGGCTAGCTAGCTAGCAGCTGGCTGAGTTTGTGTAATTTCCTGAAGTGGAAAGAGATTTTGTTCAGGCCTTAATAGATACCCTTTGTTTGAAAAAGAAAATCGTTTCTATTCTTTCCTCTTAATTCCATGTGTTGCAACTCTCACTGGTAACTTTGTTAACTTATCCAGCAAACTATTAAAAATTCACGACTGTAACAAAACACTGCAACTCTCGCTTGCCCTCGAACAAGTCCATCTTCCTGTTTCTGCCTTGTCGCTTTCGTCTGAAAGAAATGAGTGCGCGCTACCTCGCTACCTGAACTTAAATCCTGGCGCCGCCAGCAAGATCACGTCATTTTGGCGTCACGCTGTCAGCTACCCGGTTAGGGTCGTCGGTATGTAGAAGCCCTTACGCGAGGCCGCTCCACACACCTCCACCTTAACACTATGATAATACAGACAGACAAACTAACTGTCTAACTAACATGACACAACATGTGGATGGTGTGATATGACGGAACAAAGCAGACAGATGGCCATGGCAGGATTGACTGTGTGTTTTGCCTGATGAGATGGTTGATGCTTCAACTAGCTGAACACAAATGTTTTTATGGTCCACAAAACGAAACCGCAGGTGTTTCAAGAAGCTCTGCAATAATAATGGCTTAAATTATCATTAAATTATCATGAAATGTTTTTTATGCAAGGATCTGACTCTGAACACTTGTGTTAACACAGTGTTAAAACACTGACAAAACAACATGACTGCATGTATGTAATATGTGTCTAATATGTGCTGGTTTGTGATGGAGCTTAAGCAATTAACAAGGCGAAAATGTTTCCTCCAAAGTATCTCTCCAAAGTGCTTTTTTATGTGTGCGCGAGTGAGTGTATAGTGGCAAGGGACATTTAGCAAAACACTCATCAGACCACTAGCAGTTTTTTTTTCTCTCTTTCTTTTGCTGCTGCTGAATGGTTGGCCTCGTCTCGAAACGGCTGGGGCGCTCAGGGACCCAGTTCTCTGAAGTGTGTGATTAATATATTCCTTTTCTGGGCATACTGGAGGTGTGTGTGTGTGTGTGAGAGTATGTATGTGTGACAGCATGTGTGTGTGTGTGTGTTTCTGTGTGTATATCTGTGTGTGTGTGAGTGAGTGTGAAAGCGAGACTGCATATGCGTGACGCTCTGTGTCCCACTTCTTACCTTCCCTCATTAGCTGGATGCCAGAGTGCACCCCCACACACACACACAGACATACATGCCTCTAGAGATGACAGGGAACGGTGCAGCGGTCCTTCCCACACCCTCTTGTTCTCTGTGTCGCTCAGCAACAGCCGCAGCGAGCCGAGACCGCATCAAAGGGGACGGAAGCGCACGCCCCGACGTTCTGCAGCACCATGAGGCCAAGCTAAACGGACACATGGCACCTGAGGATGACCTGCTACACACTTTCTAGCTTCCGTTCCACCACCAGTCAACTCTAGCTAGCTAGCTAAAAAAATAAAATAAAAACTGATTACCACCAAAAAGCCCATCCTTCCAAGCAAATCTCAAAAGTAAGAAGCTGTTTGGTTGTAGCTCGTTTGTTTTTAACGCGACCATTTCGTCCAACTTATACATTGTCTACGTTTGCGCTTCACTTCCTGGTTTTCCCATGTCAAAGCCTGATCATCAGTATGCAACCATGACGATGCTTGAGCTGCCATGTGCTCGGGGGACTCAGTCTCAGGCAGGCAGCCCGAGCTTTGCTACAATAAAAGGGCATTGTTCTGTTGCAAATGGGACTGCGAGACGAAATGATGCTAATTATTCATAAGCGGCATTCATGCACAAATCGCTGCAGTTTCCTTGTGCTGAGACAATGCAGCCGTGCACAGACATACATAGACTTCAGACTGAGGCCTATTGGGCCTTCATCTGATGAGACAGGCGTATAAACACATATCTGAATTTCTCTAGGCACATCCTGAAATGAAAATCTCTCTCTTACATGACCAGAGGGCGTGTAAGACTGGAAATGGGTTATGGATTCAATGTTTGGCCCTGTTGAGTGAATGCAGCGAACGGTGTTTGGATGCCTATTTACTGGTATTGAATACAGACTGCCTGAGTACTGCCTCTCTGTTGTAGCAGATAGTTACAGAATAATTTAAATAAAATGAATGACAAGAAGTTAATTATATCATTCTACAAAAGCTCATTTTTACTTTCTCTGTAGATTAGATTAGATTCAACTTTGTCATTGTACGGAGTATAAGTACAGAGACGAAATGCAATTTACGTCTAACCAGAAGTGTGTTTTAATATGAACGTTAATATATTAATATAAATATGAATTTCTTTAATTTGATGCTGTTTCACTCATTTAGAAATGACGCACTTTCACTTTAAGGCGGGGATCACATTAGCCAGCGGCAAGCGACAAGCGTAACACAGCGCTCAGACCATAATAAGTTCTATCTCCTTCCTATGGGAACACAAACGGTTTGCCTTAACTGACAATTGAATACGTTCGTGTTGCGCTTTGAAAACTTGGTTCAACGCTGAGCTTGTTCAATGCTAGCGTTACTCCAGCGTTGCCACTGTTCTGCTGCTGAACCATAGAGAACAATAGGAAACCTGCCGCTTGCCGCTGGCTAATGTGATCCCTGCCTAAGAGCCAGCTTCACTCAAATATAGCCTATGGCTAGTGCTGTGCCTATGGCTGTGCCCTCTTACAGTTTATAAATGGTCAGTAGTATATTAAAAAGGAGATATCAGATACCAACAATGACAAGCCAGTTGGAACCTGCCGCTCTCTCTCTCCCTCTCGTGCACGCTCAGATGTGTTCCCAAATGAATGGAGTAGCATAACGTTCAAATTAGATCTGCAGCAATGAAGATTGAGAGAGGCCCTGAAAAGTATCATCTTTTACATGCTGTTTTGACATTGACATTGTATACGTTCTCTAAAAAGACTGAAAAGTAGTTTGGAGTAAAGTGAACATCGTCTATGGCAGGAAAAATATAGTGAGCAGCCTATGATAAAAGTAAATACTCGGCGGGTCGGATTAAGGTGCGTGGTGGGCCGGATCTGGCCCACGGGCTGTAGTTTGCCCACCTCTAGTTATTAGAGCAGAATAGATATGGATATGCAGTATGAACAATGTATAAACATGTACAGATATGTGCAGTGTAGTAGCAGTAACATTATAAGAGTAGTAAAAATAATATATATATATGCAGTGTATTAACAGTAATATATTAAATAAAAACAGAATAAATATGGATATTCAGTATGAGCCGTATAAACAGATGTGTAGAGTATGTAGTTATGTGCAGTGTAGTAAGTGAGAGGGACAGTTCTCACTTGTCGAGACGTAGCCGGGACAGAGAAATTCTCAGTCGTCGGGACGTTGCCAGAGGTCTGTGGTGATGCAGGTCTATAACTGACGGGAATATTTAAAGCAGAACAGAGGAGCAAGTTGTAGTTTGGAATTTTCTGGTTAATCTTTACAGTTTCAGGAGAAGAAAGGCTACAATGATCTACAATACGATCATCAAGGACACCAAGAGAAGGCCCATACTGTGGCAGGACTACTTTATGTAGGGTGGACTAGAGTGAAAAACTCCTCAGTGCTTTTTTCCCTATTTTTTGCTGGTAACCTAACTTCTCTTGACTTTTTCAAACCCTGCTCCCTACATCACAAACACAGAACTTCCAACGCATCTCAAACCCCATCTTATTCATTTCATTTCTCAATTATTTATCTTCATTATGGTACTTATTTTGGGGGCAGCCGTGGCCTACTGGTTAGCACTTCGGACCTGTAACCGGAGGGTTGCCGGTTCGAACCCCGACCAGTAGCCAAGCACGGCTGAAGTGCCCTTGAGCAAGGCACCTAACCCCTCACTGCTCCCCGAGCTGTTGATGCAGGCAGCTCACCGGGTCGGGGATTAGTGTGTGCTTCACCACTGTGTGCTGTGTGTGTTTCACTAATTCACGGATTGGGATAAATGCAGAGACCAAATTTCCCTCACGGGATCAAAAGAGTATATATACTTATACTTATACTATTATGTCAATAGTATGTGGGTTTAGGACGATTTTATTGTTTTAAGATTCTTCTGTTTTGTGTCGGTATGATACCACTTTTTCATGCCTGATAGCGATTTCACAACCTTGAGCATCTGCCAGTACCGGTATAAATTCTGATACTGTATTTTTGCCTGGTACTAAAATAAATGAGCTGTTAAAACATTTGCCTAGATGCATGCTGGGAAGGCAGCAAGATATTCCTAGTCCAAAAATAAGCAGGTGATTCATAATATTTCCATAAACAGCACCAGTGTATTCAACATACAATAAAACATTGCCCCCAAGAGCTCACCCAAAGCCTGTATATCGCTGTCTCAGGGGTCTATTTATTGACTTGGAGGAGTAACAGCTGCCGCTTCATTTTTAATTTTTCAATATCTGATCCAGTAAACGCCGATATTGTACTAATACCAATTCTGACTATCGGATCCGCAAAACCCTAGTTCTGGGAGTTGATAGCTCTTATAAATGTCTTTTTTTAATTGCTTGGTGCAGTGTGTTGGCTTATATATGTTTTTCACTGCATAAGTACCTTTTACTACATCCACCATCCATTCAGTGTACACCGAAGGAGAGGAGAGAAGAGAAGAGGAGGGGAAAGGAGGGGAGAGGAGAGCAGAGAAGAGGAGGGGAAAGGAGAAGAAAGGGGAGAGTAGAGGAGAGGAGAAGAGGAGGGGGGGAGGAGGGAGGGGAGAGAAGAGGCGGGAGGAAGAGGGGAGAGGAGAGGTAGAGAAGAAGAGAAGAGGAAAGGAGAGGAGAAGAGAAGAGGAAAGGAGAGGAGAGTAGAGAAGAGGGGAGAGGAAAGGAGAGGAGAAGAGTGGAGGATGGGAGAGAAGTGGAAAGGAGAGGGAGGAGAGGAAGAGGGGAGAAGAGGAAAGGAGAGGAGAAGAGAAGAGGAAAGGAGAGGAGAAGAGAGGAAGAGGGGAGAAGAGCAAAGGAGAGGAGAGTAGAGAAGAGGGGAGAGGAGAGTAGAGAAGAGGGGAGAGGAAAGGAGAAGAGAGGAAAGGAGAGGAGAAGAGTGGAGGAAGGAAGAGAAGAGGAGAGAGGAAAGAAGGAGAGTAGAGAAGAGGAGAGATGAAAGGAGAAGAGAGGAGAGGAGAAGAGAGGAGAGAGGAGAGAGAAGAGAGAAGAGGAGAAGAGGGGAGAGAGAAGAGGAGAGAAGAGAAGAGGAGAGAGAAGAGGAGAAGAGAGGAGAGAGAAGAAAGGAGAAGAGAGGAGAGGAGAAGAGAGGAGAGAGAAGAGAGGAGAGAGGAGAAGAGGAGAGATGAAAGGAGAAGAGAGGAGAAGAGG